>NC_039283.1:24999529-25184529 GCF_003368295.1 Carassius auratus
AAGTTTATATCTTGCAACTCTGACCTTTTTTCTCACAATTGCAAGGTTTATATCTTGCAACTCTGACCTTTTTTCGCAATTGCAATTTATATCTTGCGACTCTAACCTTTTTTCTCGCAATTGCAAGTTTATATCTTGCAACTCTGACCTTTTTTTTCTCAATTGTAAGTTTTATAACATGCGAACCTGAACATTTTCTCGCAATTGCAAGTTCATATCTTGCAACTCTGACCTTTTTTCTCTCAATTGCAAGTTTATTATCTTGCGACTCTAACCTTTTTTCTCGCAATTGCAAGTTTATATCTTGCGACTCTAACCTTTTTTCTCGCAATTGCAAGTTTATATCTTGCAACTCTGACCTTTTTTTCTCAATTGTAAGTTTATAACATGCGAACCTGAACATTTTCTCGCAATTGCAAGTTATATCTTGCGACTCTGACCTTTTTCTCGCAATTGCAAGTTTATATCTTGCAACTCTGACCTTTTTTTCGCAATTGTAAGTTTATATCTTGCGACTCTGACTTTTTTCTCGCAATTGCAAGTTTATATCTTGCAACTCTGACCTTTATCTCGCAATTGCAAGTTTATATCTTGCAACTCTGACCTTTTTTCTCGCAATTGCAAGTTTATATCTTGCACTCTGACCTTTTTTTTTCGCAATTGTAAGTTTATATCTTGCGACTTGACCTTTTTTCTCGCAATTGCAGTTTATATCTTGCGACTCTGACCTTTTTTTTCACAATTGCAAGTTTATATCTTGCGACTCTGACCTTTTTTCTCGCAATTGCAAGTTTATATCTTGCAACTCTGACCTTTATCTCGCAATTGCAAGTTTATATCTTGCAACTCTGACCTTTTTCTCGCAATTGCAAGTTTATATCTTGCGACTCTGACCTTTTTTCGCAAATTGCAAGTTTATATCTTGCGACTCTGACTTTTTCTCGCAATGCAAGTTTATATCTTGCGACTCTGACCTTTTTTCTCGCAATTGCAAGTTTATATCTTGCAACTCTGACCTTTTTCTCGCAATTGCAAGTTTATATCTTGCGACTCTGACCTTTTTTCTCGCAATTGCAAGTTTTATATCTTGCAAACTCTGACCTTTTTTCTCGCAATTGCAAATTTATATCTTGCAACTATAGCTTTATTTCTCGCAATTGCAAGTTTATATCTTGCGACTCTAACCTTTTTTCTCGCAATTGCAAGTTTATATCTTGCGACTCTAACCTTTTTTCTCGCAATTGCAAGTTTATATCTTGCGACTCTAACCTTTTTTCTCGCAATTGCAAGTTTATATCTTGCGACTCTAACCTTTTTTCTCGCAATTGCAAATTTATATCTTGCAACTCTGACTTTTTTCTCGCAATTGCAAGTTTATATCTTGCGACTCCGACTTTTTTTCACAATTGCAAGTTTATAATCTTGCGAACTCTGAAAATTTTCTCACAATTGCAAGTTTATATCTTGCACTCTGACCTTTTTTCTCGCAATTGCAAGTTGCAACTTTAAATCACACAATTTGAGAAAACAATTCCGATTGGGCGATTAAATTTTTTTTTTCAATTGGTGGAAATGGGCTTCCATTTTAAATAGATGAGCTTAGATTGAAAGGCTTCAGAAAATTACAGCACATCTAGAAGAAAAGAAAAAAACACATTTTCATCACAAAAATCAGTTTTTTTCTCTCAGGCAAAGTGAGAAAGAGCTGGACTGATCATTTGTTGGATGTCACCACTCCAGATTATTGGCGATTGAAGAGGTTTAGTGTGTTACAATTGCCGCCTGTCTCTCCTTGATTAAGAAATGCAAAAGTTGAACTCCTCAGAGACATAATTCTCATTGAATCTGTGATGTTCTTTCAGTGCAGAGTTTCCCTGTCAGCGTAAGTCCTTAAAAGCAAGGCGAGGACAGGAATTGAATTTCCTGTCTCATTAAAGGAAGTGGCCGCTCTGTAAGCCTGCAGTGTAGTAATTAGAAAGTGAGCTTCACTCTGCTGCGCGCTGACATCCTCACTTAATCTCAGAGAAAAATTTGCATTACAAATCTGCCAGGTAACAGGAAGGAGCCGGAGGTGCTCTTATGAGTCTGTTTCATCCTTGTTGGTGGCGATTAAACAAATAAGAGCGCGAGAAGCCCTGCAGCTGTCCTCTTCTAAGAAACTTTCTGAAGTAAGCTTAACTGTGCTGCGGAGGGAAATTTCATTTTTCAGTGGCTGCTCAGTTATATGTCAGGGAAACTTAATGGGGTTTCCAGTAATTCATTTTCTATAAAATAGACATAAAATGTAACAATATATATAGACATGAATGATTACTGTTAACTAAAAGTAAAACTACTAAAAAATTATTTTTCACATCAAATAAAGCTAAGCTAAAATAGAATATATAAATGACAAACGCTTAAAAAATTGTAAGTACATTATTTATTTATTATTATTAAATAAAAATGACATGAATGACTGCTTTGTTATTGTTAGCAAAGTAAAACTATTTCGAATAATTTTCTTTATTTAAAAGAAATCTAAAATTAAAAATATAAATAATAAATGAAACATTTTAAATAAAAAAGCTTAAATTAAAATAAATGGATTCTCATTAAATAAATAAAAATAAAATAAAAAAATAATAATTGTTAATTAATAAATAAATTAATTAATATTATTAACTAAAACTATATCTATTTGGAAACATCTGAATCTGAAATAAAATTAAATATAATTATTAGATGAAACCAAAAAAAAACGTAAGTGTAAATTAATGAAGTTCCCAGTTATTTTTTTTTCCTAATAATAAATAAAAATAGACATTAAAGACAGTTTTGCTGCTGTTAACTAAAACTAAAATTATCACACACACAAAAAAAAAAAAATCATTAAAATTTTAAACAAAAATAATTCTAAGAAAACAAAATTAACTGAACAGCAACGTCTAAAACAGCAATAAAAAATAATTAAAGCTGAACGGACATATTAAAAAAAGCATAAAACAAATACCTCTAATTAAAATGAAACTAGCTAGCTAAAATTAAAAATACGAAAGTAATTTAAAATATCAATAAATACTGAAATGTAATAATAATAGTAATAATTCATGAATAATACTAAAATAGCACTGATGAATGATAATATCGTTGACAGAAGAGTTTGATGTGTTTATACTGATCTTGTCAAATCTGAGCGCTATTTGAGACATTGTTGAGATCTCTTCTGAAAATTCTCTCTCTCTCTCTCCCCTCTCTCTCTGTCTCTCTCTCTCCCTCTCTCTCTCTCTCTTCTCTCTCTCTCTCTCTCTAGATGGACCTGCGGTTGTGGTCGGGGCTCCAGGTTCTCCTCTGCAGGTGAAGTGTTCTGATGTGAGCCGTGATTACGTCTTCTTCTCTTGGATTCCTCCCAGTGCAGACGGAGCTGCTGCTGTTCAGGGTACTTCATAGAGAGGTGAAGCATGAACCACGATTGCTCTCGTGAGCTCTCATCTTCAGAGAGATACGAGCAGCTGTTTCTAAGGATAAAACTTGAAACGAAAGACATCATGGTGAGAGAGGATGAGGCCTAACCTTCCTGTCTTGTAGCAACATGCTGCTTCACTCTGCAATGTTCTGCCAGTTTTTGTCTTGTTGGATTGCGTTTAGTTTTTGAAGATTAATTGCATTTTTATTATGTATACTTGAGGAGTCCAAAAGTTACCACCCTGAAAATGTTCTGTTTGGCATTTTTTAAAATGCAATCATTTTCCCATTATGAAACAAATTTTAAGCAATATAGTTTGAGTGAAAAGTTGACTGAATTCAAATATATCGGTTTGTCCTTTTTGTACTTTCGTTTTAGAATCAGAATGACTTTATTGCCATGTATGTCATATAAAAAATACACAAAAAACAAAATAGACAATATTTATCAAGCTTTACATAAAATGATAAATGTTCTAAATGTTTTGCTAGGGGTCTAGTTTTAATCCATTGCCATATTTTTTCTTGAGTGTTCAGAATGGTTGCATTTCTAGAGGTTGCAATGTGCTGAGAAGTCTTTAATGCATTTCTATGCTGTTCTATAGAAATGGTATTCTCCTTGATTTCAATGGCAACTTCCACTACTAATAAAGCTGCAATAAATGCATATCACTACTCTGATGCTTTATTATGTTCAGAATGTCTCTTCTCTCTCGTGCAGGTGTGACATCGGTGTTGGGAAGTGGGGAACGCTGTAATGATGTCATCCAGAAGGAGTGTCATTATCCCATCATGGGATTGAAGGAAAACACAATGTACCAGTTCCGTGTGTGTGCAGTCAACCAGGCCGGCGTGGGCCGTCCGTCTAAATCCACTGACCCCATCCTGACTTCTGACCCCTGGAGCCCAGCAGGACTACGGGTAAGAGCATCCTCACGAATTATAAAGAAAGGCAGCATGCATCTGTATCTCTGATCTCCTGCTTTCTTCTCTCGTCTCTCTCTGTCAGTGGTGAAGGTGGACCGCGGGAGAGAGATTGTGATCACTAAGGACCAGCTGGAGAGTGAGTAGATCACACTGATGCAGTCGAGTGGGGAGATAAGAAGAAATGCATGCTTCTACACTCACACACAAGCTCAGATTTACTGTGCATGGAGGAGATCACGTGATGTTGCATTGCATCAGATCACACCGTAGGGTTGAAAGTTACCACAATGGTCATGAATATTTCATGCTTAAATCCAAAGACAAAAGAAATGTAGTTTAGTCTAGTAATGAAAATGCTTTTATGGTTAGTTTTAGGTTACCAATAATAAACTTGCAGAACACATTGCATGAATTAAAATTGTGTGGGGCTGCACGATTATGACAAAAATTATAATTGTAAGATTATTCCGTTAAAATTGTAATCGCGATTATTAATTACGATTATAACAATTTACATTGAATGATGTTTTGAATAGCTTTATACCATTGTTTGAAGCGAATGCATGCCATATTCTGAAACAAAATAACTGAAAACAATCTTCCTGAAAAATGTTATTGCTTTTTTTGCATAAAGCCTCAAATGTCAACTATATATTGGTCTGGTTTTTTTTTTGTTTTTTATAAAATGTAAAAATATGCATGACATTATAATGTTACACTGAGAATAAAATTAAACCAATGGAAAAAAACGTAACCTGTAGTAAGTAACCTGTAGAAATAAAAATAAAAAAAAAACACGCAGAATAATGTAAGTGGACTTTTATTTATTTATTATTTTTATTTTATTTTTATTATTTAAACAGAAACAATATTTTTCATGAAGAATGAAGCCTACAGCAATTAGCAGATTTTAGGTATTATAAAAATTATGTTAAAAAAAATAAGTAAACTTACTTTATATTTATCATTAAAGTAGTGGAAAAGAAATATTTTTTACTATTTAATTTGTTAATAAAATGTATAAAAAATGTCAGTGTTTGTTGAACTGCCACTAATTTTGATTTAAATAAAAAACATAAATATATTACAGTGAGGAAAATCTAGTAAGATTCACCATTAAGAATAATGAAACTTTTTAAATAAATAAATGCGTTGTTCATCCTTCAATATTTTAGTTTTTTAGTAGTATTTATGTTAGTATTATATTTGTGTTTATATTTTAAGTTTTAATTAAAATTTTAATGTTAGTAATTCTATTATTTTTGTCATTTCTGTTTTTTTCATGTCTTATAGTATCTTATGTTCTCTTCCTGTTTTAGTTATTTTAATAACTAATGTAAAATTGAAATGTGAAATATTATACATGTTATATAATAAAATGTTAATTTTTTTCTCTTTTTTCTGTTAGCAATAAAAACCTTGCAGGATACATAAATGAGAATTTAAGGACAAATGAGCTCAATTGCCATTAAAATTAATTTCCCGATGGCTTCATTTTCTTAATGCATAAAATTAAATAGATATTTCTGTTCTTTGATTTGGAGGGGAAATATTACTTGCACATATTCTGGACAGAATTAATTAAATTCACCCTTTAAAAACTGATTTGTTGCTCCTGCCGTCTCTCCTGATATGTCTTTCTTTTCATGAATTAACCACCCTAAAAACTGTACGACTCGGACAGTTATGATGATGAATTTGCTGCAGATCTCATATAAAGCATTCGCAGGTGGTCTGTTGCTCCCGGTACAGCAATAGCAATAAAGACTGAGGCAGTTTTATTGGCCTCAGCATTAAAAAGATGATGATATGTCGCTGAAGCTTAAAGATATAAATGACGTACACTGTGCTGCTAATTGCCATGGACTCTCGGGCCATTATGAGGAGCGTAAAGAGCATGTATAGACCTGTTGAGTGGTCTGTATCAAGTACTGAATTTTTTGCATTCATGCATAGAAACATAATCCATACACTGCATACATCCTCATCACGAGATACCATCAGCTCTGTTATAAACCTGTGATCTAGATAGAAGAAGAAGAAGCATCCTAACTGACTCACAGTTGATTTCAGTAAAGTTTGGCGACTAAGACATGCATAAAATGCATCTCAATGCTTAACCCTTTAAGCATCTATATCGATGATGTATTTTATTCATCCTTAATGCAAATGCATTGAGAAGCCACTCATTGTAAAAATAAGAATCGTGATATTTAATATGCATATTTGTTTTGGGGAATATTCATCTCTGATTGTTTCATTAAGAAACCATTAAACTCACTATTGCATTTGTGCAACATCTTTGCAATAGTGCGGTTGATATTTTCACTAAACATGCTGAGAAAAACTATTACAGGTCATATACTGAATTTCTTATGCTATGACAAATTTGTAATTTGTTCATGTTTTTTGCTAACCCATATTTAGTAAAAATGAGGTATCTTTGTATTGTCTTGTACAGTTTTTCCTACAGTGGATCTGTGAGGGTTAATATCTAGTGTAGTGTCATTTTAGTAAGCATTGATATTTAGGGTATATATTTTTTTCCATCCAATATGCATTAGGAAGATACTAATTATAAAATCATTATAGAATCGTGATCTTTGATATATACTTTGTTTTGTGATATTTATCAATGATTTACTGAATGAGTCTGTTGTAAGAATAACATTAAAAACATTATCATTTCACAAGCTAATTTATTTGTTATTTATATTATTTATTCTTTTTATTTATTACCTATATGATATTATATTTTTGTATTTTCTCTTTTCTCTTTCATTTTAATTCAAGTTAAAAAGTCACTTTTATTAGGTTTTATTAAATGTATGTATAATTTTTATTTAACTTTTCTTTAGTCTTTTAGTCTTTAGTCTTTAAGTACGTATTAGACTAAATGAAATAGAAATGTTGCCTTTTTTATACTCCGAAATATTATATTTGTCAGGGTTTTGCACTGTCACTCTGTTTTGTTTCTTGTGTCAGCACGTGGCCTTGTTAGTTGTTTTCTCGGTCATGTGCTCCTTTAGCCCCTCCTCCTTGTTTCCTCTTTACCACACCCTCTTGTTAGTTGGTCTAATTGTGCTCACCTGTCCCTCATTTATTTTCCTCCCTATCTATAGTGCACCTTACCCTTTTCAGTTGGTGGTTAACAAGTGTCTGAGCTCTGCTCTATTGGTGCCTTGTGTGGTCAGTCTCTCCTCTTTGCTGTCCACAGGCCAAATCCGAGTCCCGTTCCCCCCCACCGATGTGCAAGTTTGTGAGCTTAGCGACACCTATGCCGTGCTGAGCTGGACTGAACCGGATCCACGGGGCAGAGAACCTCTCACTTTACTCCGTGGAGCGGGTGAGAGTTGACCTTTGTCCCATGCAATGCTTTTGTCTGGGGTGGCACAGAAATCTACATTATTTCAATATAAAAATGTGTTTGACTATAATGTACAGGACTGTTTTAGTGCCTAAAACACAACTGAGTACAATTCATTTTATACTAAACTGTAATTGAGATATTTGTGAATTAGATCAAGTAATACTGAGTGAATGACAATTTTTGCATTCCTCACCTCCAGGTATTTTAATAAAGGGGATCACTACAGCTTTAATGCTCATTCAACTTCTCAAAACTCCCAAATCTTGCTCTCCAATATAGCATGGATGAGACATGCAGAAAGATCGGGATAAAAATGTGAAAAATGCTGGAAGTCAACAGTAGATATAAATGGCAGAATATACAATTTGTTATTTAATGCATTAACATTTTTATTTTTGCATATGTTCTAGTAAATTTGTAATTTAATGCACAAATAAATGTGAGCACGGTGCACTTATATATTCAAAGCACGTGCGTGTGTGACTTTTAGCAGACCGAACTGTCTTTTTTTTTATTTTATTAAATTAAAAAAATATATATATAATAAATGTGTGCATGTTAGCAATCCATGTACAAATATTTAGGTGCTATGTAAAAAAAAAAAAAAAAAAAAAAAAACTAGCAACCCAAAGCAGAGTTCATTGGACAGAGCTGGCTTGTTATCATGTTTCATTACACATTTGTACGTTTCTTTGGATAAAGCATCTTAATGAATCAATGTAAAACTGTAAATGTTGGGTTTGATGGGTTCAGTGTAATCTTTATTTATTTATTCACTATAAAGAACATTTAATATATTTATAAATAAAATGTATTATGTATTTAATTTTTTAATATTTCTAAAATTTTTGTATTATTAGTATTTAAAGTTTTTTTTTTTTTTAGTTTTTACTAATTTTGTTTTCATTTTTATTGTTTTTTTTTCTGTTTAGCTTTTTATTTTTATTTCAGTATTAGTCATTTAAAGTACTTCAACTTAATCTTATTTATTCAAGTTAATTGCTAAGGACAATCTATAGTTATTTTTTGTTTGTTAGTTTTTTTTACATTTTCCATCTAATATTTATTTATTTTATTTTTTTGAATTAGGGTCTTTTATATTTTTGATTTATTTTTCATTTTAGTTCGTTTTAGTAATTTTGTAATGTGTGGGGGTTTTTTGTGTTTTTTTTCAAAATTAGTAATTTGAAAGTACTTCATCTTAATCTTATTTATTTCAGTTACGTGTATATTTTTATTCCCTGGGAAACGAACCATGGCATTGCTGTTGCAAGCAGCATTGCTCTTTCTGTTCCTATTACAAGAACAAACATCTACATTACATCATTGTCAATGTTGAGCATTGAAGTTGAGCTGTCAAGCATTCAACTGCAACTGTTTATTAAAATGCATTCTATTAAAGATGCATTGCATGTATGTCTGTCTGCATTCTGGGCAAATCCAGTAACCCTAGCAGACATTAAATTATCTTGGTAAAAAGTGAATGCTACAGAGCATATAAAATGACCCAACAGGCTTAACACAAAAAACATTTTTAAAGTTTAGCTTCTCTGTTTCTGATGTCCATTGTTTCCAGCACTGCAAAAGGTCAAGATCCTTCTGGTTTCCGAGGGCATTTTTAAAGGTACTCACAGTGTAAAAGTGCTCGGAGGGATTGGTTCCCAGAGCAGAGGAGGTCGAATCTTCCAGTATCAGACACAAAGAGCTCCAGCAGACTCTGTAATGAACAGGAGAAAGCACACACTGCCACAGGACATGCTCTTTATTGGACTCTTTATAAGAAGAACCATAATAAAACCGTCTAGTTCATCGGGATCATCTGAAATTGTGGGGGCAAAAATACACATTTATGAAAAAAGATTTAAATTCCCATTTACCACCGGGCACGTTTTATTATAGAGGATATTGCAATACTTTATCTTCATGGAGACTGGCTACTTTATCCAAGTGAAATTTATAGTTAACCTGTTAAATGTCACCCCGTCCCGTATACGGGACGCCTACGTTGACTATACTATATTACAATCAAATCTAATCTAATCTTGACAAACTATATATCGTTGGAAAGGTCTAAGACTCCCAAATATATATTTTACCAATATTTTTTGTTAAACATTATGTAGGAAAAGTAATAGATCAATTTATGACAAGAGTGCACCCTCAGAAATCTACATTACAAAAGGAGCTTTGACCTTTGTTTAAAAAAAAGACTTCCTCGTTGCCTTTTTCTCTATCACATTTTAGAAATCATCAGAAGTTATATATCACTTGAAAACATAAAATCTCAAAATTCATCCTTCAAAACCCATTTTAAAATCAGACATTGCATTACCATGTAAATGGCACATCAAAATCATGTTACAAAATGTTTTCAGTCATGAATTATAAAAATTTAGGTTTGTATCATGCACATTCATGTCTATCTTCAAAAAGGTGAGTGACAGTTAACAGGTTAAAAATAAATTCCTGGGGAACACATATAATGGCAAAAATGTATTTCTATACACACACACAAAATATATACACACAAAAAATATATACAGAATAAAATTAGACAGAAATTCAAGGGAACACGCATACTTACCCAAAAAAATGTTTTTATATTTTTATATGTGATTGTCCATTTATGTGAAGATGATGCAATGTGATTTTTTATTTTTATTTTTCAAAACCAAATTAAACTTGCATAAATTAAATCTAAAAAAATGTATAAAATACGGACCACAACTTTGACCGAAATTCCTAAGGAACACAAATGTTGGAAAAATATGTGTATTTTTTTTTAGAAATTTCTGGTCTGTTAATTTTTAATTCTGTATTTATTTTATTCTAAACAGTGTAATTCGTAGTTTTTAACGGACCAGAAATTTGACAAAAATAGTTCTGATTCAATAAACCCACATACTGGCAAAATGTTTAGCTTGAATATACTTTAAGTCGCTTTGGATAAATAATAGATAACAAAATAATAATGTAAAGATGCATGTTAGGATTGTGTCTTATTTCAGTCCCTAACAGGGAAGGAGAGCTGGCATCTGGCCAGTATGGATATGACGGTCCTGTCTACAAGATTTGTGGCGTTCGACCAGCAGAAGGGAAAGTCATACACTTACCGTGTTCGCTCTGTGAACAAGTACGGCATCAGCGACCCGTCTCTTCCCAGCGAACCCATCTCAATGGGACAGCCGCTAGGTGACCATCTTCTTAAAGGAACAGTGCACATAAAATAAAAATGAGTCATTATTTACCCACTCTCAAGTTGTTCCAAACCTGTATGAATTTCGAATACAGAAAAAAAAAAAAAATTCTGAATAATCTTTGTGAGTTGATGGTAGCCATTGACTCCCATAGAATGGAAAAAAGAAGCCAATGGCTGCCGTAAACTCTTTAGCGCCAACCTTTCTTCAAAATATCATCTTTTGTGTTCAGAAGAAGAAAAAAAATCATAATGAAATGGAGAGTGAGTAAATTATGACAGAATTTAATGAAATGCAGACTTAAACCAGTACGTCTGAGCGATGGTTTTCTATCTTTTAGGAGTTCCCGACCCACCACACGGCGTCCTTTCAATCCGAGACACTGACAGTTCAGTCCTGTTGCAGTGGAAGGAGCCCAAAATAACAGAGGGCATTGTGGGATACTATCTGTACTGCAGTGAGGTTGGAAGTGGACAGTGGAAGACCATCAACAATAAACCCATGACCAAAACCAGGTCTCTCCTTCTATCCGGTTTGAGAGGCAATTAAAGGGATAGTTCACACAAAACTGAAGTTTCACTGTTTATTTACTCCCCATCGGCCGATACAAGATGTAGGTGACTTTCTTCTTCAATAGAACAGTAAAGAAGATTTTTAGCTATAACCGTGGTGCTTGGGGATTCATAAAATGCAATGGCTACCATTTTGAGAGTCAAAATAAGCATATCAGGCAACACAACAAAATTAATATCCCTGACGATATAGTGAGATCTTATGAAGTGAATTGATCGTTATGTGCATGGAACTGAATGTTATTTATCACCAGGTATTAATGTTGTAAATGACCAGAGGGGGAGGAAATTAACAGCACAATTTAAATTTAGTTTGAAGTATCCCTTTAAAAGGTTAGTTCAGCCAAAAATTTAAATTATGTAATTAATAACTCACCCTCATGTCGTTTCAAACCCGTGAGACCTCCGTTCATCTTCGGAACACAGTTTAAGATATTTTAGATTTAGTCCGAGAGCTCTCAGTCCCTCCATTGAAACTGTGTGTATGGTATACTGTCCATGTCCAGAAAGATAAGAAAAATATCATCAAAGTAGTCCATGTGACATCAGAGGGTCAGTTAGAATTTTTTGAAGCATCGAAAATACATTTTAGTGCAAAAATAACAAAAACTACGACTTTATTCAGCATTGTCTTCTCTTCAGTGTCTTTTGTCCATCCGCGTTCATGACGCTCGATTTAGCAAATTGAAGGAATGGATTAATAAATCGTGCACACAATTTTGCAAATTAAGGGAACGGATTAATAAATCACGCGCACAATTTAGCAAATTGAGGGAACGGATTAATAAATCGCGAGCGCAATTTAGCAAATTAAGGGAACGGATTATTAAATCACGCGTACAATTTAGCAAATTGAGGGAACTGATTAATAAATAGTGTGCACAATTTAGCAAACTGAGGGAACGGATTAATAAATCGTGCGCACAATTTAGCAAATTGAGGGAACGGATTAATAAATCGCATGCACAATTTAGCAAATTAAGGGAACAAATTAATAAATCATGTGCACAATTTAGCAAATTGAGGGAACGAATTAATAAATCGTGCGCACAATTTAGCAAATTAAGGGAACAAATTAATAAATCGCATGCACAATTTAGCAAATTGAGGGAACGAATTAATCGTGCGCACAATTTAGCAAATTGAGGGAACAGATTAATAAATCGCACGCACAATTTAGCAAATTGAGGGAACGAATTAATAAATTGCGGGCACAATTTAGCAAATTAAGGGAACGGATTTATAAATCGTGTGCACAATTTAGCAAATTGAGGAAAAGGATAAGTAAATCGCGTGCACAATTTAGCAAATTGAGGGGAACGGATTAGTAAATCGTGCGCACAATTTAGCAAATTGAGGGAAAGGATTAATATATTGTGCGCACAATTTAGCAAATTGAGGGAACAGATTAATAAATCGCATGCACAATTTAGCAAATTGGGGGAACGAATTAATAAATCACGCGCACAATTTAGCAAATTGAGGGAACAGTTTAATAAATCGCATGCACAATTTAGCAAATTGAGGGGAACGGATTAATAAATCACGCGCACAATTTAGCAAATTGAGGGAACAGTTTAATAAATCGCGTGCACAATTTAGCAAATTGAGGGAACAAATTAATAAATCGCGTGCACAATTTAGCAAATTGAGGGAACTAATTAATAAATCTTGCGCACAATTTAGCAAATTGAGGGAACGGATTAATAAATCGTGCACACAATTTAGCCAATTGAGGGAACGGATTAATAAATCGTGCACACAATTTAGCCAATTGAGGGAACGAATTAATATATTGTGCGCACAATTTAGCAAATTGAGGGAACAGATTAATAAATCGCATGCACAATTTAGCAAATTGGGGGAACGAATTAATAAATCACGCGCACAATTTAGCAAATTGAGGGAACAGTTTAATAAATCGCGTGCACAATTTAGCAAATTGAGGGGAACGAATTAATCAATCACGCACACAATTTAGCAAATTGAGGGAACAGTTTAATAAATTGCGTGCACAATTTAGCAAATTGAGGGGAACGGATTAATAAATCACGCGCACAATTTGGCAAATTGAGGGAACAGTTTAATAAATCGCGTGCACAATTTAGCAAATTGAGGGGAATGGATTAATAAATCGTGCGCACAATTTAGCAAATTGAGGGAACGAATTAATAAATCGTGCGCACAATTTAGCAAATTGAGGGAACAGATTAATAAATCGCATGCACAATTTAGCAAATTGAGGGAACAAATTAATAAATTGCGTGCATAATTGAGCAAGTTGAGGGAACAGATCAATAAATCGTGTGCACAATTTAGCAAATTGAGGGAATTAATTAATAAATTGTGCACACAATGGAGGGACAGAAAGCTCTCGAACTAAATCTAAAATATTTTAAACTGTGTTCCGAAGATGAACAGAGGTCTAAAGGGTTTGTAACGACAAAAGGGTGAGTCATTAATTAATTTTGTTTTTGGGTGAACTAACCCTTTAAGATATGTAATCTACTAACCCTACTAAAACTGGTTTCCTTCTTTGCTCAGGTTTACAGTTGATGGCCTGAAGACCAATAAAGAGTATGTATTCCGGGTGAAATCCGTGGGACTGGCGGGAAACAGCATCTACTCTGAGGAGTCTCCTGCCGTTCGAGTGAAATCAGCGATACGTAAGAACCAGACCAGACCCTGCAGGACTTTTAAATATGACAGCGTTTTGTCTAAAGTGTTCAAGAAAGAGATCAAGAGAATCATTTATAGTCTCAGTGTGAATCGTTTCATTCTTTGAATACGTTTCCTGCATGAACAGACACACCTGGTGAACTTTTGACTTGGGCCAGTGAGCAACCGCCTAAAATACCCATTGTGATGAATTCATAAATATTGAGAAAAGTATGGAAAAACATGTTTCAGGACACGCAAACCATTTATGGAATTGAAGGCGCTATTTAAATGGTTACTAATGGGTTTGATGGTCATCTAGTGGAAAAGCTTGGTACTGCGCCCCAAACAAAATCTCACTGAAAGCTCATTTTTTGAGATATCAACCTCAAATTTGGAACATAACTTGTTCAGAATTTTGTTTTTGATTTTTTAGCAGTTTTAGAGTAACAATGTTTTGTCAAATGTTCCTAATTTTCCTGGGCTATTATCTTTAACTAAAACATTTTTATTGAAATAAAGATTAAGTAAAATAAAATATAAATATTAGGTAAAAACTACAAATTACAAATGTTATTTTGACAGCTAACTGAAATAAGTTTGTTACTAACTGGAAACAAATAAAAACGGAAACAGAAATAAATTAAACCTAAATAGTAAAAAACACTCACACACACACTAATTAAAATTACAAAAGCACATACCGTATTTTTTCCGGACTATAAGTCGCACTTTTTTTCATAGTTTGGCTGGTCCTGCGACTTATAGTCAGGTGCGACTTATTTATCAAAATTAATTTTAGTTCAAGAGAAATGAACTAAGAGAAATGAATCAAGTTAAAACATTACCGTCTCCAGCCGCCAGAGGGCGCTCTATACTGCTCAGTGCTGCTCAGTGCTCCTGTAGTCTACACTGAAAACATAGAGCGCCTTCTCGTGGCTGTAGATGGTAATGTTTTCTCTTGGTTCTTGGTTCTAAATAAATGCGACTTATAGTCCAGTGCGACTTATATATGATTTTTTCCTCATCATGACGTATTTTTGGACTGATGTGACTTATACTCAGGTGCGACTTATAGTCCGAAACATACGGTAATATCAAATTAAAATGAAAATTTAAAACATGCAAATTAGTGCTAATTAAAAATAAGAACAAAACTGTGATAGAATATAAATAATTGATTAATGTTTAGAATGTATGTTTAATGTAAATTTAATGTATTACCAGGACACTCATGAAACACATGGTCATCCCATCAATTATTATAACTATTTTTCATAATCACTTATTTGATTAATTAACAATTAATAGAAAACATGGTGTGGTTGGCATTCTGTGACCTTTAACCTTCCTCTGCCCCTTACTGCAGGTGTTCCGTCCCGTCCATCAGCCATCGCTCTACTGCACTGCACCGGAGCAGAGATGCTGATTGGCTGGAGAGCCCCAGCCAATCACGGAGGAGACCTTGTGCGTGGCTACTATCTAGACCAGAGGGAGAAATCCCAGAGCTCCTGGACAGAGATCAGCATCAAGCCCACTAAAGAGAGAGTGTACCAGGTGAGCCATTTACAGTACCATTTACAGTACCAGCAGTTTCTAGGGTATGCTGCTTTTGGGATCAGCTGCTCTTTTGTTGCATGCTTCTGCAGCAACAAATGACGGGACCTGCTTAAATCAGTCAAAAATATTGTTTATTGCTCAACATTTAATTGCAGTCATGCATTTATTAAAACTTAAAGCGCTGTACTTGAGTTTGTTTTAGAATATTAAAATACTTTAAAGTGATTTTGGTCTGTATTATATCAGAGAGCTTTCTCATCTGCATTTAACAATTAAAATCAAACAGCAAATTTATAATCAAACTACATATATTGAATGTGTATTCAGTTAATTGATTAATTTATATTTATATAAAAATAAAATGGTTATTAAAAAATATTTATTTATTTAAATATGTTATTATAGTGTTTTTTTTTTTTTTCATTTTTATTTAATTAATTAATTAAAACATTTATCAGTTTAATTGTGCCCTAATTATATGGCCCAAAATACAACACCCCACACAGTGTTAAGGTATTGTGGGCCCTGTTATTTTAGTCATATTTATATACTATTTTTTAAGTATGTGGTATTTATTAATATTTTGAACTAGATTTTTAGATTTATAGATATTTTTATTATTTATTTAAATTATATTATTTATATAATTTCAGTCATTTTAATTTTAGTTTGTTTTATTCACTGTTATGTTTTTTTTTTTCTAGTTTTTGTGTTATTTTATATTTATTTATTTATTTGTTTGTTGGTTTTAGTTTGAAATTTTTGTCATATTTCAACACAAACTTATTTTATTCCGGTTAGTTGCCATTGCAACTTTTATATGAATAAAAATAACCTCTGAAATAACAAAAAAATGTACTGAAATAAAATAAACAAAAAATATATAGACTTTAAATTAAAATGCAAAATGTTCTATTTAAAAAAATTATATATATTATTCCATTTTTAAAATCCTGAAGTTTTCCGTTTTAAAAATTAAAACGGAAAATACAAAATATGTTCAAAATAAACTCAAAATAGTATCTCAAAATAGCACTGCCTCAAAACTGAGCAGTAATAACAGTATTGCATGCTTCAGCAAGCACCAGTTATGAATCATATAATATTAATTTTGACCTGTTGGTGAACAAGCAACATTTTCTAAAGCTTCACTGCCTGCTCTGATGAATCTGAACACGTTTGGGGTTCAAGCGTTGCTTCTGTGCTTGTGTAAATGTGATGAGTGCACAGCGCCCTCTGATGGACCGAATCAGCATCAGCCTCGTGTCTCTTTCTATTAACATGCACTCTGGTTTTTTGTTTGTTTTTTGTTTTTTTTGGAGAGGAGGATGGGGTTGTTTTGCACTATTTGCTCACAGGATGCCTCAAAGTGCATTATGTCAATTATAGAACATTGATTTTAGGGCACTGTGGTCATAGCATGAAGCCCATGTTAATGATTTCTGCCTCTCATTGAGCAGTCAGAGACACACACCACCTGCCCAACAACATTACAGACCAGCACAAACACACACACACACACACTCTCTACAGTATATTAAAATCCCCCAGCTACACCCCTGACGTCTGCCATCTAGTGTCCGTTCTCTGTCCCAGCAGGCCATGGGGCCTGGACCGGACGCTCCCGGATAAGCCTCTGGTTTGATAAGAGGATTCAAGCAACACAGGCCTGTTTCCCTGAATCTAATCCCAATTACTTGTGACCAGGTGCCACTCTTTACTTCTCATCACAGAGCAATGTTAAAGCGATGTTTATCAGATAAGTAGCTAGGTAAGAAGATAAGTAGATATAGGCATCAACCGGCGGATCAATGCACTGAAGATCTCATCTAATTGGTGACAAAACAGCCAAATTGCTAAAGCTTTAACTAAAATTAAAATGCAAATACTAAATATAAAAACTAATTCAAAATATGAATAAATACTTAAATAGTAATTATATTTTTTTCTGGGTTAAAAATGCATCTGATCCGCAGGACTCCACAGATTTCCAAAAAAAAAAAAAAGGTAGTAATTTTTGTGACTATAATTGAATAAATGTGAACTGAAATTAACCTGTTAAATGTCACCCCGTCCCGTATACGGGACACCTACGTTGACTATACTATATTACAATCAAATTTAATCTAATCTTGACAAATTATATATCGTTGGAAAGGTCTAAGACTCCCAAATATATATTATACCAATATTTTTTGTTAAAAATTATGTAGGAAAAGTAATAGATGAATTTATGACAAGAGTGCACCCTCAGAAATCTACATTACAAAAGGAGCTTTGACCTTTGTTTTAAAAAAAGACTTCCTCGTTGCCTTTTTCTCTATCACATTTTAGAAATCATCAGAAGTTATATATCACTTGAAAACATAAAATCTCAAAATTCATCCTTTAAAACCCATTTTAAAATCAGACATTGCATTACCATGTAAATGGCACATCAAAATCATGTTACAAAATGTTTTCAGTCATGAATTATAAAAATTTAGGTTTGTATCATGCACATTCATGTCTATCTTCAAAAACGTGAGTGACAGTTAACAGGTTAAAGAAAATATTTAAACATTAAAACTGAAATAAAAATGTATTTTTTTATAAGTTAATAAGAATGACTAAACAATAAAAGATTACTAAAACTTTAATTAAAATGGAAAAGAAAATGCAAAATATACTAATAATAAAAAAAATGTATTCAAATATGAATAAATACAAAAATAATAAAGTGATACAATTTCTGGGTTTTAAAAGCACTTCATATATTTCCACAATTTTTTTTTTATTTATTTTTTTTACTAGAATTAAATAAACGTACTCTGAAATTAAGTATGAAAATAAGTACCAAAAAAAAAAAAAAAAACTATACTTACAAAAATGCACCAAAATATTTTTTTTCCTAAAATGAAAAAGGAACATAAAAATGAAGACAAATATTCAATATGTCAAATATAAAATAAATACTAAATTAGTAAAAATGACACTGCTTTGGTTTTAAAAGTGCATCTGAGAGCTATTCTCTGTCTCTTGTGTTTTAGTTCATTAATTATTGTAGTTATTTTGAGGATGTTTTCAGCTTCCATTAGGACTGTGATCCCCTCCTGTGCATTTTGCATTTAAATGAACACTGAGAATACGACAAAAACACATTCTTGTACTGTATATGAACACTTTCTCTTTTATTTTAGGTTTCTCTTCTTTCCTTTCTGACACAACCATGTATTTTCCATTATTTATCGGTTTTGTTTCTAGGTGACAGGACTCCAGGAAGGAAGTTTTTACCAGTTCCGAGTCTTCGCAGCTAATATTGTTGGACTGGGCGACGCTTCTGAAGCCAGCGAGCTGTTTCTGTGCGAGCGCTGGACGATGCCTGAGCCTGGTAAGATCCTGCATTGTGAGGAACAAGAATCAGAACTTCTTTTTAGCAATTTTGAGGAAGAAAAAATAGTTTGGCGATCAACTCTTATTGCATCTAAAACCAAATGACATTTATTGCATACAAGTGAAATAACATGCACTATGTTTTAATATTGCACTATTTATCTATTGCACAACTTGTACACTTTTTAATAAATTAGATTGGTTTCAATCATGGACTTAAACATATCTGGAACAGACTAACATGCTGTTATTGTTTCATTAATCTTTAATCTGTTCCTGTTCTTCATTACTAATGTCTTAATCATTATAGTTTGTTTCTGTGTCTTTCTGGCACAGTGAGTTTTTCTTCCATTGTGTTTCCCTGGTTTTGCAATTGAGGGTTATTAAATACAACACATTTTTCCTTTGGTTATTATGTATATGCCTCGTTGTGAGCTCGATTCTTTTATTTTATAGTTCTGTGTTCAAGAGGATAAACACAGCTCATATACAGAAGTGTGTATGTTAGAGGAGTGTCATTTCTTCATTAGATAAAGGTCAAATAAGTAATGAACGCATCTTTAATGGATAATTGTGTGAAAGTGTTGATTCATATGTTGCAGGTTGTCCGTATGATCTGGAATTTAGAGAAGTGAGGCGGAACTCTCTGGTGCTGTTGTGGGCGGAGCCTCTGTACAAGGGCCAATCAGAGATCAGCGGGTATGTGGTGGAGATCAGCGAGGGGGCGGAGTCTGAGGATTGGACCCCGGTGACGAGTGAGCCGGTGACGGAAACTCACTTAAAGGTGCCTTTATTGCAAAAGTCATAATTTAGCAACGTGAGTAGATTGCACTCTTAATTAATTTAAATTCAAATTACAATTGTGCATCAGGAATCAAATTTAAGATAAACAAGATTTTAAAAAATTAAATACTTTATTCAGTTGATTCATATATATATATATATATATATATATATAATATGCATTTTAACCAATTTTGACAAGTGCAGCACTTAAACCAAAACTTAATAGTCTTATTCCTATTTTTTTTTTTTATTCCTATCTATATTTTGAAGATTTTTACAGAGGGATTTGTTAAAAAGTCATTTTGGTGCAGATTAATAAAACATTTCATAAAAACGTTATAACTGTGATATGTCTAAAATTATTTATGTACAAATTCCTTTGGAACATATTTTTAAAAATGCCAATTTTGGTGTATATAGAATGTAAAGAATTTAGTGTAAAAAAAAAACTCAAAAAATGCTAATACATTTCACAATTAATTACAAATAAATGACAAGCTACACATTAGAGAAATACTAAAAAAATCACAATATAATTACAAAAAATTACAATAATCTTTTTTTTACAACTTTATTTACAAAAAATACAGTAAAACTTGGTTAAGTGTCAAATGAGTGTCAGATTCGGACTCATTGGCTTTTAAAGATATGTTCTGTAATTTAAGTTTACAAACACAGATAGATACAAAATAAACACTTGAATGTGTATTTTGGATGTTTTCATTCCTATAAAATAAATATTTATAGTGAAAATGTGAAGCAAAATTGTCCTGTGCAGGACAAACCTGTGCACGCTGAGAAAAAAAAAAAAAGGTACAAAATCTGTTACTGGGGAGGTACACACCTTTGTTACTAAACATTCCATATTGGTAACTAAAAGGTACAAAAGTGTATCTTTTAAAAAGTTACTGCCCCAGTGACAGCTTTTGTACCTTTTTTTTCTTTTTTTGAGAGTGTGGTGTCTAGCCTTAAAAAGCATCTTGATTCAGTTCACAATAGTCACATTTGCATCCAGTCGCACCAAAGCCTTAGAAAAGAGGAGTGAGCTGTTTTTGGGTGATATCTGATCAGGTTTCAGGTCTGAAGGCCGGTCAGACGTACCGTCTCCGTGTGTCTGCCGTTAACACCGCTGGAGTCGGCATGTCTTCACTGGCCTCGGAGCCGGTGGAAGCACAGACTAAAGCAGGTCTGCTGCCTGGAAAGCTTCGTAATGATGATTTCATGCTCATTTTACAGCGAGTCGCTTTTAACTGTATCCTGCGCTTGCCACCAGGAACCAAAGAGATTGAGATCGGAGTCGATAACGACGGCTTCATCTTCCTGGGCTTTGAAGCTCCTGACAGCACTGATAAAGATGTCTTCAAGTGGAGTAAGAACTACGGGAAAGCCATTGAAGCTGGACGAGCCCGACTGGAGAACAAAAACAACAGGTGTTTAGTTTCTGCAGCGTTGGATCTGGAAGAATATTTCTCAATGGGATTTCCAACAGTTAGTCAGTAAAGAGTTAAAACTATCAATCAAACCTAACAACATGCAAACTTTGATTTAAAGCAAAAAGAAGACCGTGAACTTAAAATCTTTTATGAGGAAATTAAAGGATTGGCATGAATAATAAAAAACCGAACTTAAAGTTAATTAAAAGAAATAATTAATTCAAATATTTAAGTGTTATATTTATATGAAGCGTTGCAATAAAGTAATCTTGAACCAATGCTACAATATTAACTTGAGTCTAAATATAAAAACAGTATATATTGTTATTTTAATATCTTATTTCTGTGAAGCATTGCAGTGAAGTCATCAAAAAACTGTAACATTACAATATTTACTTGAGTATAAATATAAAAACAGTATATATCAAGTTAATGTAAAAATAAAAATTCAATATTTGTTTACCTTTTCTGTCTTATATATTATTTTTAAATTGTTAATAGGCACCTTAAACTTTCTTAAAAGAATAATACGGAGTCCTTAAAATTAACCCTTTTGTTTCCACAGTAGTAGTACATTCATTGAGTGAATGATGAGTTTGTTTTGGGTGACTGTTTCTTTAAAAGCTCTATAAATGTTGGTCTCAGGTCTGTTCTCACCTTCACGGACGCCTCGGAGCATGATTTGGGCTTGTACACGGTGGAGCTGAGGGGGAACCCTGAAGTCTCCTCTAGTTTCACCTTCACTGCAGAAGGTAGACGTTCATCTCTATCTCTGAATGATGCATTACCTGAACACAGTGCCACCTGACCTTGTGCATCCGATCAGCATTAACTGATGCATATGCATAACTTGTCTTTTCTTAGTACGACCTCAGTATTTTATCATCGATCAATCGGCTGCTGATGAATGTTTTGCTGAGCACCTTTGCCCTAAACCGTGTTGCGTGTACAAGATCTGTGTATTTTCACCATGCACAAAGTGTGACAGAACATGGACTGTTTGTGTGAGATGCTGTAAACTGCATGACAAACATCTTGCTATAACCTCAAATTGACAGCATTATGTGTCTTTGCAAGACTTTGACTTTGACTTTGTGATTGTGCCGTTTTCTTCCTCAGATCTGGAGAGGCTGACAGAACTCAGCTGGCATGTGAGAAACCCACGTAAGTCGATCAAATACACCGTTCAGAGAATCTGAGATGCACTTGTGTTCAGAAGTTTGCAATCATTATGATTTTTTAATGTTTCTGAAAGAAGTCGCATCTGCTCACCAAGGCTGCATTTATTTGATCAAAAATACAGTAAAAATTGTGCAATAATGTTACAATTTATAATAAGTGTTTTCTGTGTGAATATATAGTAAACTGTAATTTATTTCTGTGATGCTCCGCTGTATTTTCAGCATCATTCCTCCAGTCTTCAGTGTCACATGATCATCAGAAATCATGAAAATATGAAACATTTCTAATTATTATCAGTGTTGAAAACAGTTGTGCTGCTGAATATTTTTATGGAAACCATGAAACTATTTATTTTTCAGGATTCTTTGATTAAATGGAAAGTTCAAAAGAACAACATTTATTTGAAACAGAAATCCTTTGTGACATTATAAATGTCTTGCTTGTCACTTTTGATCAATTTAATGCATCCTTGATGAATAAAAGTATAATTGTATTATTTTATTAAAAAGCCTTACTGACCCCAACACTTTTGAATAGTATTGTATTTAAAGAAATAGCTTATTTCTGCCACAGAATAATATTAAAAAGGACATTGTGAGTTTGCATCTCAGAATTCTGATGTTCCTTCTCTGAATTATCGGTGTACAACTGTGTTTTATCTTGTAAATTAGATTTTTTTTCTCAGAATTCTGAGTTTAAATCTTGTAAATTAGATTTTTTTTTCTCAGAATTCTGAGTTTAAATCTTGTAAATTTGATTTTTTTTTCTCAGAATTCCGAATTTAAATCTTGTAAGTTACATTTTTTTTTTTCTCAGAGTTCTGAATTTAAATCTTGAAAATGTATTTTTTTTCTCAGAATTCTGAATTTAAATCTTGAAAGTGTATTTTTTTCTCAGAATTCAGAGTTTAAATCTTGTAAATTAGATTTTTTTTCTCAGAATTCTGAATTTAAATCTTGAAAGTGTATTTTTTTTCTCACAAGATTTTAATTAATAATTCTGAGAAAAAAAATACACTTTCAAGATTTCAATTCATAATTCTAAGTTAGATTTTTTTTTCTCAGAATTCTGAATTTAAATCTTGTAAATTAGATTTTTTTTTTCTCAGAATTCTGAATTTAAATTATGTAAGTTTAATTATTTCTTCTCAGAATTCTTAGTTTATGCAAATCAGTTTTTTTTTTACATAATTCTGTATGAATATCTCTCAGTTCCAATTTCTGACATTTTTGTTTCCAGCCATGAAATAAAAGAATACAAATAAAAAATTTGACTTATTATCTCGCAATTCTACAGTTTTTCTCATAATTTCAAGAGAGAAAGTCACGGTTCTCTTTTTTGTTCAGTTCTTTGCCAAGTCTGAAATAAGCTTCTGTAGATCTTCTATATTCCGTCATCATCTACTCACCTTAATGTTGCTCAAAACTAGAATTTTAGTTTTGAACATTTTGTTAATGTTTCGAGAAATTTGTCTTCTTGCATTATTGACACTATTTTCCTGTTTTAACTCTATAAAGCTGCTCTGACTCAATCAGCATTATATACAGCGCTATATAATAAAAGGTGTCTTGACTCTTGTGCATCTCTTGCAGTGATCGCTCTGAAGTCTGAAGGCTGGCAGGTGGACGTGTCCGAGCAGGGAAGTGTCCGTCTGTGGCTTCAGACCGAGGCTCTCAGCAGCGCCGCGGTGCTTCGGCTCATCCTCAACGACGCAGAGATCTCCAGCACACCGGTAACCGTCTGCCCAGAGTTTGACATGGATAATAAAGCCATCTGCATGTGTATATTCCTTTAATTCGCTTGCTCACTGATGTCTAAAGAGCCGTGTGGATGTGTGTGTCCTGCAGACTCGTAAGATTAACTTTGACAAGGCACAGGGTCTGGTGGAGATCCTGTTTGATCAGATTTCAGGAGACGACGAGGGCTCGTACACCGCACAGCTCAAAGACGGCCGGGCCAAGAACCAGTTCACTCTGGTGTTTGTGGATAAGAGTAGGTTTATAATCTCACATTATAACATGAGACTACAGAGCTGCTCCTCAGCGCTAATGCTGTTTGATATTAGACAAATAATAAATGATAAAATATAGTGCATAACTGAAAGCAGTAGAAATATTCAGCTGTTTTCAACATTGATAATAATCTGAAATGTTTCTTGAGCTGTAAATGAGTATATTAGAATGATTTCTGAAGATCATGTGACACTTCAGACAGGAGGAATGATGCTGAAAATACACAGAAATAAATTGTGTTTTGCAATATATTCACATAGAAAACTTTATTTTATTAACTATTTATTTTATTTTAAATTGTAATAATATTTTACTGATTGGTTACATATATATAAATCAAGTTATATATTGATTTGATATATATATATGAATGACTTTAAACTATTTATTTTTTAAGAAACTTTTTAACAGACTGTTTTTAACTATTTACTATTTTTAAGAGAATTTTATTCTGCCTTGTTACTTATTTTTCCTTGGTTTTTAGGAATTTTAGGGCTAGTATTAATTTTTGCTAGAATTTATTTATTTAGGAGACCCAGATTTCTCTTAATAATATGAAAAATAAAAACACACTTTATTTATTTATTTATTTATTTATTATTTTATGCATTTTATTTAATAAATTTTTTTAGAAGATTATATAAAATAAATAATAAAAATGTAAAGATTTTTCTCAATTAAGAAAGTTCTAGTTTACACAGTTTTTTCCTAAAAACATATTAATTTTTATGCATGATTTGTAAGTTTGTTTATGATAAATAATTGTCAGTCCCCACGGCAAACATTTTACAAATTAGGAAAAATTTAATTTTTCTGAAAAAATTTCTATTAATAAATATGTAATACAATTTAATTTTATGTTTAAAGTTCGATAATTCACAATTTAGACCATGATCTGAAAATACTTTTATTAGATACCAGGACCAAAGCAGGTGTTATTTTGCATTCCCAAAAATGTATTAAACATTTACAAATGGAATAAAAAAATAAAGTTTAAGTGCATTTAAGTTAGTTTTCATTTTTCAATCACTCATTTAATGATGTGTCATCTTTATGATGCATGCAAATTTAAATTTATATATAGATGTATGCATAAGAAATTAAATTAGAAATTATATTAATAAGTTGTGTGTAATTATGTGTTATAAAATCAAAAAAATATTTCAGTATGATATACAAGTATATCTTTTTTTTTTTTTTTTTGCAGTTTATTTTTATTATTAGTGGTAGTTATTGTATTTTATTTTATAACATTTCGTTTTACATTTTATAATAAAGTCTGATTTCATATTTCAAACAGGCATTTAACAATGCAGCAAAAGTCAAAGTTTATGTAGCAACGAGCCAAAAGATGATGTTGACTATTTCTCCAGACTGAATCTGTTTTATTCTTCTGTTGTTTCGCTGTTTGTCAGAGTTTCGAGACACACTGGCCAAATCTCAGGCCAACAGACACAACTGGAAGAGAAAGCTGGGTGAGTCGACAGACAGATCGAGATGCATTAATTCGGAGAACAGCATATAAAATCACTCCATGTGTCTCTCTTTTGCTTTGCAAGGTCCCCATTTCTTGGAGTTTTTGTCGTGGACAGTGACTTCAGATTGTGAAATGATTCTGAAGTGCAAGGTAAAGGTGTTTATTCCTTCATGACACAATGCCTGGCCGTTTGAGCTCGATGAAACCCGTGTGTCTTCGGCTGCAGGTCACTAACGTGAGCAAAGAGACGCGTGTGAAGTGGTTTAAGGATGGAGTGGAGCTTCTTCATGCGGTGTACGAGCCCACGGGGGTCAGCACCTTCACCGTCCCGCAGGTACACACCTCACATTCACAGATACATACGAAACACGACCCTCAGATCCATCTGAGACTCTGAGACCAGAGGAAGGCTTCATCATGGAAGTCTATGGAAGTCAGTATACATGTTAATATTGAGACAATATAGGTTAGTATCATTGATTATATATAGTTTTATATATTTGATATATTTTTATATATTTATATATAACATATACTATATATTTTGAATCTGTTTTTATTTTTATATTTTCTGTTTTCATTTTAATTTTTTTTATATATATGTTTTTTTTTTATATGTAGTTTTTAGTTTAGTTATTTAAGTAGTTTAAAAATGTTAGCTTGGCAACTAGATGATATAAAAAAAGTTTAATGTTTTATATTATATATTAGTTAATGTTTATTTATTTGATGAAATGGAAATGTTTTTATGGTTTTACTTTTTGTTAACGATAATAGTGATGTATATCCATACTCACAAGTTACTTGTTTGGTAAAAATGTATTCAATATATTTTTTTTAATATATAAATATATATATTTTAATATTTCTTTAAAAAATATTGTTACTAAAAAAAATTTTTAATTTTATATTTACATTTATTTTATATTTTATTTCAGTTAATGTTAATTTTAAATAATGTTTAAGTAATGATAACTTTTTTTATACATTTAATTTTAGTTATCGATTGTTAAAATTAGGCTCACAAGCTTTTTAGGATCGATCTAAATAGCTTTAATATCAATATTAAAATTATATTAATGCAAAACATGGGATTCTTTACATGTTTTCAGTTCATCTAATAATTTAATTTTGGTTGAAAAATCACATAACCATTTAAGAAATAATCAGTATTGATCTGTATCAGGATCGCTATGCTAAACTGTAAGTAAAAAAAAAAAAATTATCGATAGCATATTGAATTTAAATATTTTTTTAAACAATAATAATAATAACCCTGAAATGAGACTAGTGTTAAATATTTTATTATATGCAACAACGCCAGATGCATGCAATACATTTAGAAATATCTGCAGTAATTCTATAAAGTTATAAGGGTGATCTAGAATTAAAGCTCTCAAAACAAACAGATTTTTACTCCGTTTTTCTTGGAATTGCTTTGACTTCAACATTTCTGCTTTTACTCAAATAAAAACAGGGACTAGTTCAGATCGTTTTCTGTATTCTGGTCAAATGCTGTGGATAAATCTTCGGTCGTACTGAACTGGGATCAGTCCTGTAATTCCTCCTTGCACTGACCGTGTTGTTTGTGATGATGGCTCAGGTGACGAGGAAGGAGCTGGGTGTGTACAGAGCTGTAGTGTCCGACAGCAGAGGAGAAGACCAGAGCGTCCTGGAGCTGATCGATGACGGTCAGGACATCACTCATTATTACTGCCATATGAGTGATCTACATAATGAGAGAAATAGAGATTAGGGACTAAAATAAAAGATCATAGCTGCAAAAACTAAACTTGCAGAATTCAAGACACACACGTACCGTATTTTCTGGACTATAAGTCGCACTTTTTTTCATAGTTTGGCTGGTCCTGCGACTTATAGTCAGGTGTGACTTATCAAAATTTATTTGACATGAACCAAGAGAAAACATTACCGTCTCCAGCCGCCAGAGGGCGCTCTATGCTGCTCAGTTCTCCTGTAGTCTACACTGAAGACATAGAGCGCCCTCTCGTGGCTGGAGACGGTAATGTTTTCTCTTGTTTCTAAATAAATGCGACTTATAGTCCAGTGCGACTTCTTTGTGTTTTTTTTTCCTCGTCATGACGTATTTTTGGACTGATGCAACTTATACTTAGGTGCGACTTATAGTCCGAAAAATACTAATATTAACTAAATATGATATTAACTTAAATGAAATTTTCAAATTATTGCCATATATTATAAGCATATACACTTTTTGCAATGTCATTTTATATTAGTTGTAGTACATTTACTCAACACTAATGACTTTATTGGTGTCTATGGCAATAATATATATATATATATATATATATATATATATATATATATATATATATATATATATATATAATAAAAGTATTACATAAAAATACAGTTATATTAAACAATTAAAAATGCTCTGCTAATATTTACATTTTCTTCTCTCTTTTTTTTATTTTTATTTTTAAAAAATTTTCATCATTTTCGAACCTAAAATCACCCAGCTTTTATTTTGGCGGGTTGCAGAAAAAAAAAAAAAAAGAATAATATGACTTCTATAATATGTAAATATATCATATTTATATTTACACTAAAAAAAAACTAAATATTTATATTTTAATATTTCACTATGTATTTCACTATGTATTTCACTATATATTATAACTACTATATTCTTTTTCTGCATTTTGATTATTTTTTATTTTGTAGTAGTAGTAAAATTACTGAACATTTGTCTTTATTAGTGTCTAAGTAAGTGATTGCAGTGATTTTACAACGGTTAAGTGATTTTTGTTCACAATTTTGCTTCTTTTAAGATCAAATGTAAACATGTTGAAATTTTTAAGAGTGCTTTAATTTATTATGATTTTTTTTTTCAATGATTACAGTGATTTTACCACGGTTAAGGAGTTTTAGGTTAACTCCATATCTGTAGTAAAATCATTGTTATTAATATTTCTTTGAAGCAACTTTTCTAATCTGGAATAATCTTTCTGTATGGAGGGGTTTTTGGTTGATGCAGAAAATCCCTCTAACATGATGATGTTGTTGTTTCTCTCAGAGTTTGAGCGTCTGCTGCAGCAGCTCAATAAACAGTGCGGTAGGTTTGAGTCCTGACTCTTGTGACGCGCTCAGTCTCAGGTCACGTGACGTCATGTTCAGTGACGTGTGCTTGTGCTCCACAGCGCTCTCTGCTGGTCCAGTGGGCATCCAGTGCACTGCGCAGGGCTTCAAGCTCTACTGCTCTCTCAAATACTACCTGAGCTGCATGAACACCAGCTGGCACTTCAAGTGAGCTTCCAGAACTCTAACACCCCAAATATGATTAATACCTATATATATGTGTGACCCTGAACCACAAAACATAAGGGTCAGTTTAAGCTGAACAAATAATCTTCCATTGATGTATGGTTTATTAGGAAAAGACAATAATTGGCTGAGATACAACTATTTGAAAATCTGGAATCTGAGGGTGCAAAAATATCTAAATATTGAGAAAATCATATTTAAAGTTGTTCAGATGAATTCGTAGCAATGCATATTAAAAATTAAGTTTTAATAAGTTTTACGTTTTAATAATATCCTAATGATTTTTGGCATAAAAGAAAAATGTTTTACACATTCAATGTATTTTTGATTATTGCTACAAATATACCCCGGAGACTCAAGACTGTGTGTATTATTTAATATATATAATATATTTCATTTTACCACTCATTAACAAATAATTTATTTATTTTATATTTATTATTCTTTTTCTATATATTATTTGTATTAATTTATGCGTTGCACAAAAAAAAAAAAAAAGTTAAATGAAACATGAAAAGAATTGAAAGTGTAAATGTGAAACTGTCTGTTTGTTCAGTTCAGAGTTAACTGAAACTAAAACTATTTCTTGAAATAAAATAAATATGAATTGAATTAAAAATAAGTATATATATATATATATATATATATATATATATATACTTACTATCTAAAAATATATATTTTTTAGATAGTTTCCAAGGCAACATTTTAATTTTAATTCAGATGAGCATGATGTAATAAAATTAAAATTGAAATAAAAATTAATAAAACTATAGACTTTTTTGTTATCTAAAATTAAAAAGAAAACGAAATAAATAAAAATAAAAACAAATAAAAAAATAAAAACAAATGTAAAATAATTTTTAATTGCTATTACTAATCAAAAATGAAGTGGTTCAGTTATTTTTTTCATGTTTTTGATTTACAGTCACATTGTGTTATGTTTTATTTTCTGGTTGTGACAGAGACAAGAGAATTGACCTGCAGGAGCGGACGAAGCCGGGCAGCAGCATGCAGAAGGTTTGGATTGAGATACTGGGACCGACTGAAGCCGATAAAGGGAAGTACACCCTGGAGATGTTCGACGGCCAGGAAACACACAAGCGCTCTCTGGATCTGTCTGGACAAGGTAGAGCGGCACAAAACATGCGACTCGAGCGCACCTCAACACTAACACGTCTCTTTCTTCTCTGCAGCCTTCGCAGACGCTTTGCTGGAACACCAGAGACTCAAGTAAGTCAACTGCACTTGACCTTTGACCCTTCACTAAGCTCCGCCCTCTTTGGGTACTATTGCTATTTAGACAAGCTGTACAGAAGAGTCTATATGAATAAACACTGTTAATGTCTGTGAACAGTGTGATAGATATATATCAAATTATCCCTAATATATAATATAATATATGGAATATTCGTATTTTTATTATATATATATATATATATATATATATATATATATATATATATAGAAAATATTATATATAGTGTTGTTTATAATTGTTTACAGAATTTTTTTAAATTAAATGATATTGCACAGTATGTTTTTTTTATTAATTAAAATTATTTGTAATATAAGCAGCAAATTATGTATATATAATTGTATAAAATAAAATATAAAAAAATTATTATATAAAAATGTATGCAATTGTATTTAAATAACGTAAATATTTATATAAATATTTTTTGTGTGTGAAATATTAATGTAAAATATTAATATAATAATTTGCAATGTTAAATATAATATTTATTTTTTTATAAAATAATATTAAATATAATCATTTGACTATATATATATGTCAAATTATTATATTTAAAAAATATATGTTTGAAAAAAGAAAAATATATATAATTTATGGGTGTTTATGTAAATTAAGCATGGTCTTTTTCTGTATATTTATTTAAAGGTCAGAACGTTACACTAAATACATTTTAGTGGTGTTCATTTTACATTTTGAAAACTCATTCGCTCTATAACTGTATTTTTTTACTCATTCTCAGGCAAGTGGAGTTTGCTGAGAAAAGTAAGTATTTGTTCATCCCTCCTCTAATTGTGTTTTAAGGAAGCAATTCCTTCATGCAGACGACACACTTTATAATAAGCATTCATCTGACAGATCGAGCACGAGTCACCAAGGGTCTTCCAGATGTGGTGGCCATAATGGAGAACAAGGTACATCCATCCATCCATCCATGAATCACTGCTGTGTCCTCACAGACCCTCGTTCATCTCACATCACTCGACTGTGCTCTTTCTCTTCAGTCTCTGTGTCTGACGTGTTTTGCCGAGGGCGATCCAGCACCGGAAATGTTTTGGCTGAAGAACGACAGAGAAGTCACGTCCACCGGCCAGTATAACATTAAAAACGAGAATAAATCCTCCACTCTCACTATAAACCACGTGACTATGGAGGACTCGGGCAACTATAGCATCTTCGTGCGCAATAAACACGGATCGCAGACGGTCCTCGTGACCGTCAGTGTGTATAAACGCGGTGAAAAGCCTCGAGCAGATGCAGTGCAGATGTAAGGGATCCACAGGGATTGAGATTGAAGCCGGGTGAATCGTTTCTATTAAAGTCAACGAAGGCCTTGTTTAGGTAACGTGTGTTCATTTTGGAGTGTGTGTGCAAAATGTGTTCACCCTCAGTCCATACAAGTTTGTTTCTTCATCAGATCTGGAGAAATGTAGCATTGCATCACTTGCTCTGGAGTGAATGGGTGCCGTCAGAAAGAGAGTCTGATAAAAACATCACGATAATCCACAAGTGCATCTCCTGTTGTCTCTCACATCAAAATCCAGACACAGATTTGTTTAGATCTGTTTAAACACTGCTTGATCTGTGCAGATTTCTCTCCTGATTCAGAACAGAACACTTTTTCACTGGAGGAAGTGTTATTATGGATTATAGACTATGTATTTGAGTTAAAAACGTCTTAATGCTGGGTTTGTTTCAGCTTTTGTCTTCTCCAGATGTTCACTGATGGACTGGAGTGCTGTGGATTATTCTGGACTCTCATTCTGACGGCACCCATTCACTGCAGAGCAAGTGATGCAATGCTACATTTCTCCAGATCTGACGAAGAAACAAACTTTAATGGACTGAGGGTTAACGCATCTCAGCAAATTTTAATTTTTGGGGTGAATTGTTCCTTTAATGGTGCTTTAGAAGGCAATGTCCTGAGGCTCAGTGTCCTGAAAGCATGAGTTGATTTGATCCGTGGTTTGTTTTCCTCTGATTTATCTTGTGCCACTTACAGAATAAAGTGCAAATTAAACCTTTTCCACTCTCTTTTTTTCGTTTTTAACTAAACTGAGCATGCAACTGTGCAGCAAACATTGATCAAATAGACAATGAACACATTATAACGAGGTCACAATCAGTTTTTATGCCTGTATATGGATGGATGGGTGTTTTATCTGCTGATATTTTATAACAGAGATCGAAGCCTTTTCCAAATATCATTATGCAACCCAAAGGTGATTCTTTTGAAAGCAAACTGCACAGTCCACATGGTCATTCACCGCTCGTGTGTTAATATTCAGACAGGCTTCTTTTAGGAATCATAGTCAGGAAATACTGAGAGAAGGATCTACATTTTGATTACATTTCTTAAAAAAAAAAAAACTGTACTTTTTACTCCTTACAATTTTATATATATATTTATATATATTTATTTTATCTTATGTGCATTAAATATGGTTTATGGCACATTAATTATGAGAACTAATGATCATTGTTTTTCATGCATCAAACACATTTCTACTTCAATTATGACTTTCATCAGGTAAATGTCTGGCATCAAAAGTTCACCACCAAATCTGAGGAAGCATATTGAGGAAGCAAAGTTGGGTTTTCCCGCCCAAAAAAAGTTAGAGCCATTAGCGGTGTACTATATTAGCTGAATGCACAAAATTGAGTGAAAATAAAATAATTAATGAGAATTTAAATACAATTAATATTTTTAGGGATGTTTTTAATTTTTTCATTAAAAGGTTACAAATCTCCAAAAAAAAAGTGTTTAAATAAACATTATGCTAAATTAATTGTAATTCATGTTTAGTGATGTTCTTATCAGGTGGAGGATAAATTGTATTTACAACATTCAACCAGTTCAACCGTACTAATAAGCAAAAATGACTTTAGGTAAACTTGTGTAAAATTTTGTCTCATTGTGTTAAAACAACTTCTTGTGTTCTGCTGTACAGACGTGAATTTACTTCCTTCAGCCTCATTTAAAAAGTAATGCAAAAGTCACGTAATGCATTACTTTCCATAAAAAGTCACGTGAAAGTAACGTAATGCATTACTTTCCATAAAAAGTAAAAAGTAATGCAAAAGTAACAATTCATTACTTCCATAAAAAGTAATGCGAAAGTAACGTAATGCATTACTTTCCATAAAACGTCACGCGAAAGTAACGTAATGCATTACTTTCCATAAAAAAATCACGCGAAAGTAACAACGCATTACTTTCCATAAAAAGTAAAAGGTAATGCGAAAGTAACAATGCATTACTTTCCATAAAGTCACGTGAAAGTAACAACGCATTACTTTCCATAAGTAAAAAGTAATGCGAAAGTAACGTAATGCATTACTTTCCATAAAAAGTCACGCGAAAGTAACAACGCATTACTTTCCATAAAAAGTAAAAAGTAATGCAAAAGTAACAATTCATTACTTCCATAAAAAGTAATGCGAAAGTAACAACGCATTACTTTCCATAAAAAGTAAAAAGTAATGCGAAAGTAACGTAATGCATTACTTTCCATAAAAAGTCACGCGAAAGTAACAACGCATTACTTTGCATAAAAAGTAATGCGAAAGTAACGTAATGCATTACTTTCCATAAAAAGTAAAAAGTAATGCGAAAGTAACGTAATGCATTACTTCCGTAAAAAGTAATGCGAAAGTAACAACGCATTACTTTCCATAAAAAGTACTGCGAAAGTAACGTAATGCATTACTTCCATAAAAAGTAACAAAATATTGTAATACATTACTTTTAAAAGTAACTTTCGCCAACACTGACCAAGACTTGTCATTTGCACGCACATATAGTTACTCTTTTGTAAGTTGATTGCTTCTATTGTCGTCTTTTGTAAGTCGCTTTGGATAAAAGCGTCTGCTAAATGTAGGTCAAGTGTTTTCTGCTCAGGCACAGGTCACGTGATCAAGGCAGCAGACACCACCGATCTGCCTCTCGTTCTCTGTCATGTGACTCCAAACACAAGACCAAGAGCCGGCGGTCTCGATCCAAAGGACCAGTAGTTATTTTTTTAATAGTCAAAGTCAAGCAGAAACCAAGTGTTTTTAGAAAGATGCATGCATAAAGAATATGGGAGAACACAGGCGATTAGTGTTTGATTTAAAGATTAGTTTGGCGTCTTAACACTGCGAAAAGTCGCAGTGTTAAGTTTTTCTTCAGAAGTTCTCATGTGTTTGAAACACGATTTGTATTAAAGTCTCGATAGAAGCATATATTTATATCAAAGACGTAGTATTTTTGCCATTGCCAAATAAAGACGATTTTAACATATTGCATTTCAACAGCGTGAATTCAAGTTCATGTGGATTTATGAATGAATTTCTAGATTTAAAATCTGCTTTGAACGGTCTATACACTAACATTTTGTGAATACTTCCATATGCATTAAAGTTAAATTTAACCTTATTGTAACTATTAGTTAAACAGGATTTTAGTGCATTAAGTTCTAGTTACTAGAAAATGATAAAAAAAAAAAAAATGCATATGCAAACAGTTATCAAATCATTATCAAAGGTTAATAAATGCTGTAAAAATGTATTGTTCAATGCATTAACTATGAAGCACTTAAAGACGCAGATGGACAACACTAGTTTGCATCCAAGTTTATTTCTGAAATTCCCTACTCCCTCTATACAAGAAAAAATGACTTTCCACAAAGGCAGCAGTGAACGCTCAGTGATAGTAATATCTATGTTAAGGGCAGGGGAAAAAATCATCAATCACAGTGTACGCTTGCTTTTTCTTTAAATAATTCCTGCGGTCATCTTTGGCAGGGTTTGGCGGTCAGTTTACAGTCAGGCCGAAGTTACAGTTCAAGCCAATAGAGCTGCAGGCTTCAACTTTACAAAAGCCAATGCAGGAATGCTGCGTAATACTCGGACAGCGGCCGTCCAACGTTTGCAACGCAGACCAAAAACAAAGACTGCCAGGGACGCAACAGCACTTTAAGTTTCATAAAATCGTATAGACAAAAAATAAATCTACAAAAATGGAACTAGTAATATTACACAACGATTAAACGGGGTTCGTTCGACTACACAAAACCGAAGTTCTTGGTCTTGATGGCTAGTAAAAGTTTCTGTTTGAGAATCTGTTTGGAAGAGTAGAGTGGCACGTAGAGGCGAGAGATGCAGGTGTTGGCGGTGGGCAGGTGCTGGTCGTCCGGCGGCCGGATGGTGATGGAGGGCATGGGCTGGAAGCCTTCTTCACTGGCCGGCAGAGACGGGCTGGACGTCCAGAAGTACACCTGCGGGCGGCACGCACCGATGCATTAACATCTGCTGTAGGCTTAAATGAATAGAGGAAAAGGAAGACACATCCTACCAGGTCCTGGCGCTCCGTCATGCTCATCTTCTCAACGATGGACCAGAACCAGCGCTTGAACTGCAGCAGCTTCTCTGCATTCTCACCTGCAAGTTCGATCAAAACCACACCGGATCAAATCAAGCAGAGCACACAAACCTCGTTCCTCGAACAAATGCGTCAGATTTATTTGTGACCACAGAACAAGTTAAGTGATATTTATGCATCATCTGAAAGCTGGATAAATAATCTTTCCATTGATGTATGGTTTGTTAGGATCGGACAATATGTGGTCGAGATACAACTATTACAAAATCTGGAATCTGAGGGTGAAAAAAAAAAAAAATAATGAGAAAAATCATCTTTAAAGTTGTCCAAATGAAGTTCTTTGCAATGCATGTTACTAATCAAAAATAACGTTTTGATACATTACTAAATATCTTCATGGAACATGATCTTTACTTAATATTCTTATGATTTTTGGCATTAAAGAAAAATCAATTTTGACTCATACAATGTTCTTTATTGTGCTCCAGGGGTCACGTTCTAAAAAAAAAAAAAAGTTTTTTGTTTTGATATTAGATGGGAAACTTGGGAAATTTATTAAAATGTCCATACATTTAAAAAAAAAATTTTTATAAAAATTGTGCGTGAAATTTTGGAGAATTGTATTAAAGATCTGAGAGTAAAGCTCAGCTTCTATCCCAATGTGTTTTGAATATTTTGAATTAGTTTAGCATTTTAATATTTTCAGTTTTCATTTTAATTTGTTTAAGTTTGAGCAATTTTGTGTGCTTGTCATTAATACATTTTTTATGTCTATATAAGTTTTATTTTAGTTAAATTTTCAGTCCAATTTATTTTAATACATCAAATTAAGCCAATGAAAAAAATTATTATTTTTCAAGTAACAGAAAAGATGTGGTTTTGGTTTTCAATTCCTCAGAAAACAAGACTTTGATATCTTAATTTTGCATTACAAGTAAATGCATCTTGATTTAAATTCGGGATGCAATTTAGTGATGTATATCAGAGTGAAAGCTTCTGGAGTGTAGGGAGGGATTTCACCCTTTGACAAGAGTTTGATTGACAGGCGACTGGACCAATCATAACACTGAATCCATCATTCTGTTTGACTAACGTCAGTGCACTATGAAGCCCTGTCGTCTTTTCAAAGTTGAGACGACATATCTCAGATGTTCATTCATGTTTATTTCATGCTATAACTAGTAATAAAAAGAAAGAGATGATCAGTTCACATGCCATTGAGCAGAGGTGATTCAGTGTTGTGATTGGTCCGATCACCTGTCAATCAAAAGGGGGCTAAAAGCCTGGTCACTGATTAAAGATTATACGTGCAAACCCTGTAACATTTTATCAAATCATTCTGAATTCAAGCACGTACCTGACTCGTCATTGAAAGAGGTGAAACTGATGAGCATCTGGACATTAACTTCTCCACAGCCGTTGACCAGCAGCCTGAAGTCCTCCGCCGTCAGGTCCTCCAGAGCGTTCTTCGGAAGCACATCCAGAAGACCCTTGCGCATGGCCTGCAAAACAACATCTTGCATCTTGATACTTGCATCGTCATCGCATCTCATGCACCACTGATAAGGCTGCCTCTTTAATGCACACCTAAAATTCATGTTTTTTTCTTTTAAATTCGACAAATATTTGACAGGCAGGGAATGCATGCACTGAAAAACTGTTCAGCTTGCATAAACGCATCTGTCAGATGCATGAATGTAAATGATTATCTGGACGGTTGTAGCTCCTTCTAGAGCATGCACAGCTCTCGGAGACGTTACTCACATGCAGAGGCTGTTCTGCCACCACCAGCATGCGGTGCTCTGCGTATCTCCTCACGTACTCGTACACGTTCAGAGGCGTCACAGGCATGTTGACCCCGCCGGACAGGAGCTCCACCTGCAGAAGCAGAAGCAAACCTTCAGTCACGAGCACAGACGGAGAGCTCTAACGCTCTGACGCAGAGACGCTGGAGCCGTTACCTGTCCAGATCCTTCCTCCTTGCAGAGGTCGATGGCGAAGGCCAGGTCCATCGCTGCAAACACAGCCTCCGCCTCCTCGGTCTGAGAGTGACGAATCAGCTGCCGCAAACTCTCGTACATCACTGGATCGAAGAACGCAAAGTCGTGCCAGTTGACCTGCAGACAAGAGAAGAGAACGAGCCTCAGTATTACTTCCCTGCAATCTGATTATATTTACAGTTTAAAAGCAACTTTAGTTTTATATTTTCATTTTAGATCAATTCAAATGTCAAATTGTTTCTCAAATCTTCTCAATCTTTAATTTTGTGTTAAATTATAAATCAGACAACAAACGTACCCGATTAGACATGCTTTTTGATTATGAATTTAATTATTCCATTAAAACTGAACACAAACATTTAAATAGATTCTGGAAAAAATAAAAATTAATTTCATAGGGCCTTTTAAAAAAAAATTTTTTTTAATTTGCATTAAAAAAAAAAGAGCTTTTATTTCTTTTCCACCTTCTGTGTTCTCCACTTTAATGTTTTAATTAAATATTAGTTATCAAAAAGAATTGAAATCATGAAACTTAACACTTTGAATAAATTGTTTTCAATTAATTAGACATGCCTTTTTACTATTAATTTTATTAAAATGGTATCCAGAAAAATTTAAACTCGGAACATGTTTTGGTTAAAAAAAAAATAAAATAAAAAAAAATAATATGATTTCACAGTGTCCTAAAAAGGTCTTTTTTTATACTTTTAATAAATTTGTTAAATTTAACAACAAAAATATCATTGTTGTGCCCTGTGAAATGTTTTATGTTTTTTGTTACATTTTTTAGTTTAATGGTTAAATACAAAATTTGGGGAAGAAAGTACCACTAAAATAAAGATGTCATAGAGCCATAAAAGGACAATTTTGTTAAACTTTAATTGCATAATAAAAATATTATCGCAGCCCATATTTTTCCACCCTTAATTAAATTTTTATCTTTCCATTTTAATTGTTTAATTACATTTTAGTAATCAAAAAGCATGTGTAGTTAATTAAAAATCATGAAACTCACAATTTAAAAACGTCATATTCAAGTTTAATTAGACATGCTTTTAGTAAAATTTTATTTAACCATTAAAGCAGAATCCAGAAAAATGTAATCGAATTTGATTTTTTTTTATTTATTTTTTTTATAGCCAAACCTCAGCGATTGGCGGATTATCCTGTCTCTATTACACCGAGATATTCACCTTCCTGCCGAGCAGCACCTTGATGACGTGTCTGTTGAGGGTGATGGGGCAAAGCTCATTCTGGAGCAGACACAAGCCAAGTATCCTGGAGGCAGAGGGTCACGGTCGTTAGTTTGAGGTTCAGTCTCACACAGATGCTCAGGTGAGTGCGTCTCTCGTACCTGCCGATGTTTCGGAAGCAGTTGAGCCTGGCCTCCGTGTTCTTGCCCGGACGGGGCGAGTAGAAACCCCTCTTTCCCGGTTGGTAGAACAGAGGAGCGTTATCATCCCCGTCATCAGGGTCGTCCAGCTCCATGTCTACCACACTGCGGGTCGAACCGTGCCTCTTTCTGTTCTCCTGCTGCTGGAACATCAAACTTACATCAGACCATAAAGATCGACGGTCCAGAATCATACGCTCAATCCATCCTGATGCAAACGGACCAGAGAAGAGTCTTCGGGTTTTCGATGTGACATACCTGTGTTTTCTCAGGAGTGTCGAGGAGGCCGAGGTCCAGGATACTGTCCGCGCCGTTCTCCCTGCGCAAGAGAGAGAAGACCATTCATGTGCATTTAAAAAAAAACATCACAAAATCAAATGCATACATTTAATTAAGTGCATTTTTAAATAATAATAATAAAAATAAGACAGAAGTTTTTTTTTATTATAGTATCAAATTAAGATATTCATTTATTTTAATTATACTAGTTAATAATTGTTAAATTATATGCTTATTAAATACAGTAAATAATTGGGTTCATATACATTTAATAATATTATAGTATTTAATCATAGTATTTAATAATTATGTGATTTTAATTAGACTGTTCTACAATTATAAAATATTACAATGTGTAAATATTTACATTAATAAATACTATAATTATATATGTAATTCCTAAATATATTAAATACTATAAATAACAGTAATTAGGTTCATTATTATGCAATTTATTTTATTGATATTATAGTATATATTTAATATATATCATATGCTTATTTAGTAGCATTTAATGTTTATGTGATTTTAATTACACTATTTAACAATTATAAAATATTAGTGGTAAATATTTACATTATTAACTATTATAATTACAAATTAATTAAATTAAAAAAAATATATATATATATATATATAAAATGAGTTACATTTTTTAATGATTAAATACTATAATATTAATATATACTATAATATCATTAAAATAAATTGCATATATACATATATATACAGTATTGTTCAAAATAATAGCAGTACAATGGGACTAACCAGAATAATCAAGGTTTTTAGTATATTTTTTATTGCTACGTGGCAAACAAGTTACCAGTAGGTTCAGTAGATTGTCAGAAAACAAACAAGACCCAGCATTCATGATATGCACGCTCTTAAGGCTGTGCAATTGGGCAATTAGTTGAAAGGGGTGTGTTCAAAAAAATAGCAGTGTCTACCTTTGACTGTACAAACTCAAAACTATTTTGTACAAACATTTTTTTTTCTGGGATTTAGCAATCCTGTGAATCACTAAACTAATATTTAGTTGTATGACCACAGTTTTTTAAAACTGCTTGACATCTGTGTGGCATGGAGTCAACCAACTTGTGGCACCTCTCAGCTGTTATTCCACTCCATGATTCTTTAACAACATTCCACAATTCATTCACATTTCTTGGTTTTGCTTCAGAAACAGCATTTTTGATATCACCCCACAAGTTCTCAATTGGATTAAGGTCTGGAGATTGGGCTGGCCACTCCATAACATTAATTTTGTTGGTTTGGAACCAAGACTTTGCCCGTTTACTAGTGTGTTTTGGGTCATTGTCTTGTTGAAACAACCATTTCAAGGGCATGTCCTCTTCAGCATAGGGCAACATGACCTCTTCAAGTATTTTAACATATGCAAACTGATCCATGATCCCTGGTATGCGATAAATAGGCCCAACACCATAGTAGGAGAAACATGCCCATATCATGATGCTTGCACCTCCATGCTTCACTGTCTTCACTGTGTACTGTGGCTTGAATTCAGAGTTTGGGGGTCGTCTCACAAACTGCCTGTGGCCCTTGGACCCAAAAAGAACAATTTTACTCTCATCAGTCCACAAAATGTTCCTCCATTTCTCTTTAGGCCAGTTGATGTGTTCTTTGGCAAATTGTAACCTCTTCTGCACATGCCTTTTTTTTAACAGAGGGACTTTGCGGGGGATTCTTGAAAATAGATTAGCTTCACACAGACGTCTTCTAACTGTCACAGTACTTACAGGTAACTCCAGACTGTCTTTGATCATCCTGGAGGTGATCATTGGCTGAGCCTTTGCCATTCTGGTTATTCTTCTATCCATTTTGATGGTTGTCTTCCGTTTTCTTCCACGTCTCTCTGGTTTTGCTCTCCATTTTAAGGCATTGGAGATCATTTTAGCTGAACAGCCTATCATTTTTTGCACCTCTTTATAGGTTTTCCCCTCTCTAATCAACTTTTTAATCAAAGTACGCTGTTCTTCTGAGCAATGTCTTGAACGACCCATTTTCCTCAGCTTTCAAATGCATGTTCAACAAGTGTTGGCTTCATCCTTAAATAGGGGCCACCTGATTCACACCTGTTTCTTCACAAAATTGATGACCTCAGTGATTGAATGCCACACTGCTATTTTTTTGAACACACACCTTTCAACTAATTCAACTAATTGCCCAATTGCACAGCCTTAAGAGCGTGCATATCATGAATGCTGGGTCTCATTTGTTTTCTGAGAATCTACTGAACCTACTGGTAACTTGTTTGCCACGTAGCAATAAAAAATATACGAAAAACCTTGATTATTCTGGTTAGTCACATTGTACTGCTATTATTTTGAACAAGACTGTATATATATATATATATGTATATATGCAATTTATTTTAATGATATTATAGTATATATTAATATTATAGTATTTAATCATTAAAAAATGTAACTCATTTTATATATATATATATATATATATATATATATATATTTTTTTTTTTTTTTTTCAGATGCTGTAAAAAAATATTTAAAAAACACCAGAAGAAAAAAAAAATTCTGTGGTTTTTGTGTGAAATCTGAGCGGCACATGCTCCTGACAGGTGTGGTGAGATGACTGACCTTCCGTGAGTGATGAGGAGCTCCATGGCTTCTTCCACACGGGCTCTGAGCGAGTCCTCACTGGCCAGGAGCAGCAGCAGCTGAGCGGGAGAGAGCTCCAGCAGCATCCCCGTGATCTTACTGGCAAAAGCCTGTAGAGAAGAGCACAGGTCACACACTACATCAGCTTCTCAAAGCCCCGTGTTCATGAATACTGCTGGCTGTGCTGGTGTGTACCGGCTGCATGGCGTGCACTCGAGGGTAAAGTCTCTCTCCTAGAGCTTGTCTGTGAGCCGGAAGAGGCTCTGGTTCATCACTCGGGTTTCCTTCTGATGCAGGTCTGAACGGCCGTGTGTCGATCGACAGCTGTCTCCTCGAGTCCCTGCAAGAACCGTGTGGAAGAACTAAAGTAGGGCTTCAGTAATTATTATATAGAAATAAAATTAGTCATTTAGCAGACGCTTTTATCCAAAGCGACTTACAAATGAGGACAGTGGAAGCAATCAAAAACAACAAAAAGAGCAATGATATATAAGTGCTATAACAAGTCTGTTAGCTTAAACGCAGAACACGTAGCAAGGGCTTTTAAATAATATAATGAATAAAAAGAAAACAGAATAGAAAAAGAATAGAGCAAGGGTTTTTTTTTTTGCTTTTGTTTATTGTATAATAAATGAAAAGAAAACAGATAAAATAAAAATCTAGGTTTATAATCTTTTTGTATTCTATTAAATTTTACATAATAAAAAAATGAATCCCAACAAAATTAATAGTATTGCTCAAAAAAAAAAAAAATTTCATAAAAGGTTATTTTATTTTTAATTATACTTTTAAATAAATGCATTTAAACAACAAAAAAAATACCTAACAATTAATAATACTGTTTACATTTATTTTCCCAGAATATACATGAATATATCCAAAAAGATTCTTTTTTTTTTTTTAAATAATAATTTAAAATAATTGCATTTAAAAAAACATCACTGATTACATTTTCTTTGCCAGAAAATACATGGATATATCATAAAAAGATGATCTTATAAAACAAAATAACATGAAATAATAATTTTTAATAATAGTGTTTTTAAAAATCTCCATAAAATATAGCTTCAATGTATTCATGAAAGATGATCTAAAAAATATATATATATATATATATATATAAAAATAATAATCATCTTAAATTAAGATATTGCTGAATTTTATTTTTTGAAGAAAATATAAATTTCCAGAAAATACATGAATATATAATAAAAGTTTCATTAATTTTACATAATTAAATATTTTTAAATAGTATTATTTCAAAAAAACATTAATATTACTTACATTTATTCCACCAGAAAATACATCAATATATCATAAGAGATTATCTTCAGTATCAAATAATTATAAACAATGGTTTTATATATTAAAAAAAAGGTATACCTGTCACGGTCTCGTCTGGATGCAGCTCTCAGTCCTCCGCTCCTCCTCTCACGCTCACGGTCTCTGTTCCTCAGACGCTGCATGAGATCTGCACACACACACACACACACACACACACACACACACACACACACACACATATCACTCGCAGAGCCAAAAAATATTATATACACTGAAAAAAAAAAAATACTTAAAAATTTGAACAAATCAGAAAAATAAAAAATAAAAGGCATCGAGGATGAAAAACATCAAATTATGCTTAAAAAAAAAAAAAAAAAAATTCTAAAAAGGGCTAAAATCAGTAACTAACACAAATACTCACTGCTAGCCTGCATTCCCTTGCTGACGCTCTGAACACAGTCCAGGTTGGGCAGCTTGTCGTTGGAGAGGAAGGCCTGTGCGATGGCCGTGTAAAAGCTCCGTGCCACTCCGCTGCCCTCTCCAGGTTCATCCTTGAAGGTCACTTTGACGCGGTGCACTGCCATCGGTGTGGTGGTGCAGCGGCGGCCGAAGTGAGCGTTGATCTGCCGCATGGTCTGCTGGATGAGCTGCTCTCGGTCACGGTCCACCTCCAGAGCCAGATCACGAGACTGCAGGTTCCTCAGCTTCTCCATCTCACGCCGAAACTTCGACTCCTTCACCTCGAAACCCCCCAGTTCAGTCAGGATCTGTCCCCCCCCACCACCCGAGCAAAGCAGAGGTTTAACGCTGGGAACAAAACAGCTTGACCGGCAGCGCAGGAATGAGCCGTACTCACAGATCCCGGTTCTGCTCCGACGTCCTCCATGAAGACGCGTCCGAACAGCTCCAGGGAAAGCCGCCAGCGGCCGAGCAGCATGTCGTGAGAGATCACCATCCCCATGAAGCTGCAGTGAGGACTGGAGGAGACCGACCAGATGTGTCACTAAAGAAGTCATTGGCAGCTTTCTTATTGAATCTGTGAGTGTGTGGACTCACATGAACGTGGGAAGCGGCGGGCCGTCGCTCTCGGTCAAACCGATCTCTGCGAGCAGGCTGCTCTTTAACTGAGCCGCCAGATCATGAGGCGAAGGGCCGGGTTTAGACGCGTCCATGTCCTGCTCCGCGGCCGTCTGCCCCTCGCCGACCCTCTGACGAGACTCCATCCTCATCACGTTCTTCATGTTCGCCGAATACGACATCTTTGTGGGTAGAATCTGGGATGAGAATTACCCGTAGTAAAATATTGTAAAAAATATTGTTTTACTTCTCACTGTTTTTGAGAACTGCATTTCTTACTGCACTGAGAAATGTTTTGTAGAATTTTTTATATAATGTTAACATGAAGACAGATTTAAAATATATATATATATATTTTATGCATTTAAAAATATATATATATAAAAAAATTTTTAAATATTTTATATATATATATATATATATAAATAAAAATAACTTTTTTCAAATATACTTTTTTTATTTAAATGCATTTTTATTTAAAATAAAACTACATGTAAAACTAAAATATGAAAAATGTTTTATATAAATGTTTACATAAAGACCTATTTAAAATACATTTTAAATAATTATATATTATATTCAAATATCAAAAAGAAATTGTAAATGCATTATTTAAAATAAAACTACATATAAAAATTAAATAAAATATAAAAAAGCTATAAAACATTTAAAACTAAACTAAATCTAATCAAAATAAAACAGAAACTACATAAAACTTAAACAAAAATACACAAAATTTAAATGAAATTAAAAGTGGGTAGGCTTACATGTATTTGAATAAATAAAAAAAAGCATTTAAACACACAAACACACAAAGATGACAATACAATTTGGCATTTTAAAAATGCATTGGAAATTTTTAAATGTACTTAAAATAACTTTATGAAAAATGCACCAATTTTCAGTATTGTAAAAATAAATAATTAAATATAGAGTCATGTTTACCTGCAAGCAATTCATGTCCACACTCAGATCCGTCAGGCCTTTACTGGCCATGTACGAAGATGAATACAGACCCTGACTTGGTCTTCCAAACAAGTCCTCCTTCCTAGCATTGGGCTGTGAGAGGAAGAGGACGAACAGCAGTGTTACAGACAGGAAGGACATCACAAACCCCCTCTAGTGAAGGACAGGACAGCGCTGACCTGCAGGAGATGCGGCTGGTCCGCCAGAGGAATGGCCTCGGCGAGGGGCACTTCGAAAGGGTTGGGAGGGATGCATCCCAGGAAGGTCATGGAGTCCGAGCGGCGGAAAAAGGGATGGTGCTGTCCGGTCTCAGCAGGGAGCGAGTCCTCGTCCTTGTCCTGCAGGGAGGAGCCTGAGGAGTCCAGAGGAACAGAGCAGTTTGATTGGTCCACTTCGGCTCGAAAGGCGACTCTTAAAACATCGGTGCTGAACTCACTCTGATTGGTGTCCTCGTCGTTCTCGTGCTCCGAGTCCTCGTTGTCCAGACCGAGCTCCAGCAGCTCACGATTCCTGAAACAGGAAGAGAACATTGTTTAGAGAACTCACAATACACAATAAAACAGATCAGGACAAAGAGTGTTATATTAATTTGAGTTTTCACCTCTTCCTGTCAATCTGAGAGGTGTCGAGGGTCGTCTGCAGATTCATGGCTTTAATCCAGTAGATGAGGGCCTGGAAGACGTACGCCACGTGTTTGAGCGAACACACATCCAGCACAGGAAGAACGTCCGAATGCTCGTCATTATGGGAACGCATCAGAGACAGAGCGTAGTTCAGGAAGTCTCCTCGAGCAGACATCATCCCCTGACGAGCCGTCAGAAGTGTTGCAGCACGCCTGGGACACGGAGAGGGAAATTATAATACGGGAATAGAGAGCTGCAGGAGTGATGCGCTTGTAGGTCAAAACCAGGAAATTAGCATTTATACTGAAGTATTAGCATCATACTTTAGCTTTTTAGCACTTCTGACTCCATCATACTGAAGTCAATGGGTGTTCGGTTAAATGACAAAAATATTGCACATTTTATTCTACTATATAAAATACTCCAGATTACAAAAAAAAAACTAAAAAACTAAATAAGATTAAAAATTAAAAAATAAAAGAAAAAAAAAAATAAATGAATTAAAAAAATTAAAAAAGGAAACTAAAAACTAAAACAAATATAAAACTAAAACCAAAAAATTAGAAAAACTATAATAAAAATTTAAAAATTAAACTAAAACTAAATAAAAAAGAAAAAAAAGCATTAAAAAACTAAAATAAAACTTCTTAAAGTATAAAATAAAAAATAAAAATTAATACAAATAAAAGATAATCCACAAGCTACAAAATGACAAGCTATAAAATTATATTGGGTTTTTGTCGAGGGAACCACAGAAATTAGAAAATTCACATTTTTTATTTCATACAGACTTAAAGGAATAGTCCACCCCAAAAAAAAAACAAAAAAAACAACTCATCGTTTACTCATTCTCATGTCGCTCCAAACCCATACGAGTTTCTTTCTACTGTTGAAAACAAAAAAGACGATATTTTGAAAAATGTTAGTAACCAAACAATTGACGGTAGCTATAGACTTCAACAGTGTTTTTTTTCTCCATACTGTGGAAGTCAATGGCTACCGTCAACTGTTTGGCTACCAACATTCTCAGTTTTCCACAAGTTCATCAAACAACCGCAGTAAGAATATTTCATCAAGCACGGTGAGTAATGGCTTCTCCTACAATTGTTATTTGCACCTCTTGCCACATGTACAGTTTATCTATCTCTGTCGCTGATGAGGGATTCACATGTGATAAATGCAGGGAAACAGTTAGGCTGACAGAGAAGATTTCAGAATTAGAGACACGCATCCAAACTTTAATTGAGGACAGTAAGAATGTTAGGGCTCTAGATATGGCTTTGGATGCGTCTAGCTCAGGGACTCCTGTACATTGTCCGGTTCCAGCAGAGCCCCTGCAGCAGGGCAACTGGGTGACGGTGAGGCAGCGTAGTCGTGGGTCAAAACACCGCTCTTCTGTTCCGATCAAAACATTAAACAGGTTCTCCCCACTCAGTGATGCACCCACTGAGAAACCTGATGAAAGTGCTCTAGTTATTGGTGATTCTATTGTACGGAACGTGAATATAGAGACACCAGCCACCATAGTCAAATGTTTACCGGGAGCCAGAGCGCCTGACATCTTGGCAAATTTAAAAGTGCTGGCTAATGCTAAACGTAAATACAGTAAGATTGTTATTCATGCCGGCGCTAATGATGTTCGACTTCGCCAGTCGGAGATCACTAAAAATAACTTTAAAGAGGTGTGTGAACTTGCAAGCACGATGTCAGACACTGTAATATGCTCTGGTCCTCTCCCTGCTTACCGTGGTGACGAGATGCATAGCAGATTGTCATCACTCAATGGCTGGATGTCTAAGTGGTGCCCACAGAATAACATAGGTTATATAGACAATTGGACGAGCTTTTGGGGCAGACCTGACCTGTTTAAAAGAGATGGTCTTCATCCCTCCTGGGGTGGCGCCACTCTTCTGTCTAGAAATATGGCACATAGTCTTAGTGTTTATACTTGACTAACTGGGGCCCAGGTCAGGAAGCAGACAGACTGGCTAAACCGACCGTCTGCTAGCTGCCTCCCGTCACAGAGGTCAGTTAATTCTCAGCACATAGAGACTCTTTCACCTAGATATCACACTATAGAGACTGTGTCTGTTCCACGAACTAGAAAATACAAAAAACGTCCAAACCAAGTTAAGGTTAACAATTTAATTGAGGTTCAACAAATAAAAAACAAATGCAATATGGATAAACAAATGATAAAGATTGGCTTATTGAATATCAGATCCATTTCTACGAAAACACTTTTTGTAAATAATATGATAACTGATCATAATATAGATGTGCTCTGCTTGACAGAAACCTGGCTAAAACCTGATGATTACATTATTTTAAATGAGTCCACCCCCCAAGATTATTGTTATAAACACGAGCCGCGTCTAAAAGGCAAAGGGGGAGGAGTTGCTTCAATTTATAATAACGTTTTCAGGATTTCTCAGAGGGCAGGCTTCAAGTATAACTCGTTTGAAGTAATGGTGCTTCATATAACATTATCCAGAGAAACCAATGTTAATGATAAATCCCCTGTTATGTTTGTACTGGCTACTGTATACAGGCCACCAGGGCACCATACAGACTTTGTTAAAGAGTTTGGTGATTTTACATCCGAGTTAGTTCTGGCTGCAGATAAAGTCTTAATAGTTGGTGATTTTAATATCCATGTCGATAATGAAAAAGATGTATTGGGATCAGCATTTATAGACATTCTGAACTCTATTGGTGTTAGACAACACGTTTCAGGACCTACTCATTGTCGAAATCATACTCTAGATTTAATACTGTCACATGGAATTGATGTTGATAGTGTTGAAATTATTCAGCCAAGTGATGATATCTCAGATCATTATTTAGTTCTGTGTAAACTTCATATAGCCAAAATTGTAAATTCTACTTCTTGTTACAAGTATCGAAGAACCATCACTTCTACCACAAAAGACTGCTTTTTAAGTTATCTTCCTGATGTATCCGAATTCCTTAGCAAATCCAAAACCTCAGAACAACTTGATTATGTAACAGAAACTATGGACTCTCTCTTTTCTAGCACTTTAAATACAGTTGCTCCTTTACGCTTAAGAAAGGTTAAGGAAAACAGTTTGACACCATGGTATAATGAGCATACTCGCACCCTAAAGAGAGCAGCCCGAAAAATGGAGCGCAGCTGGAGGAAAACAAAACTAGAGGTATTTCGTATTGCTTGGCGGGAAAGTAGCATATCCTACAGAAAAGCATTAAAAACTGCTAGATCTGATTACTTTTCTTCTCTTTTAGAAGAAAACAAACATAACCCCAGGTATTTATTCAATACAGTGGCTAAATTAACGAAAAATAAAGCCTCAACAAGTGTTGACATTTCCCAACACCACAGCAGTAATGACTTTATGAACTACTTTACTTCTAAAATCGATACTATTAGAGATAAAATTGCAACCATTCAGCCGTCAGCTACAGTTTCGCATCAGACAGTGCACTATAGACCCCCTGAGGAACAGTTCCACTCATTCTCTACTATAGGAGAGGAAGAATTGTATAAACTTGTTAAATCATCTAAACTTACAACATGTATGTTAGACCCTATACCATCTAAGCTCTTAAAAGAGATGCTTCCAGAAGTCATAGGTCCTCTTCTGACTATTATTAATTCCTCATTGTCATTAGGATATGTCCCCAAAACCTTCAAACTGGCTGTTATTAAGCCTCTCATAAAAAAGCCACAACTTGACCCCAGAGAACTAGTTAATTATAGACCAATCTCGAATCTCCCTTTTCTGTCCAAGATACTAGAAAAGGTGGTATCCTCACAATTATATTCCTTCTTAGAGAAAAATGGTATATGTGAGGATTTCCAGTCAGGATTTAGACCGTATCATAGTACTGAAACTGCTCTCCTTAGAGTTACAAATGATCTGCTCTTATCATCTGATCGTGGGTGTATCTCTCTATTAGTTTTATTGGATCTTAGTGCTGCTTTTGACACAATTGACCACAACATTCTTTTGCATAGACTTGAACACTTTGTTGGCATCAGTGGAAGTGCATTAGCATGGTTTAAATCGTACTTATATGACCGCCATCAGTTCGTAGCAGTGAATGAAGATGTATCATATCGATCACAAGTGCAGTATGGAGTACCTCAAGGCTCAGTACTAGGGCCGCTACTCTTCACGCTTTATATGTTACCCTTGGGAGATATCATCAGGAAACATGGTGTTAGCTTTCACTGTTATGCTGATGATACGCAGCTCTATATTTCTTCGCGGCCCGGTGAAACACACCAATTTGAAAAACTAATGGAATGCATAGTCGATATAAAAAATTGGATGACGAGTAATTTCTTACTGCTAAATTCAGAAAAAACAGAGGTGTTAATCATAGGGCCTAAAAACTCTACTTGTAATAACCTAGAACACTGTCTAAGACTTGATGGTTGCTCTGTCAATTCTTCGTCATCAGTTAGGAACCTAGGTGTGCTACTTGATCGCAATCTTTCCTTAGAAAGCCACGTTTCTAGCATTTGTAAAACTGCATTTTTCCATCTCAAAAATATATCTAAATTACGGCCTATGCTCTCAATGTCAAATGCAGAAATGTTAATCCATGCATTTATGACTTCAAGGTTAGACTATTGTAATGCTTTATTGGGTGGTTGTTCTGCACGCTTGGTAAACAAACTACAGCTAGTCCAAAATGCAGCAGCAAGAGTTCTTACTAGAACCAGGAAGTATGACCATATTAGCCCGGTCCTGTCCACACTGCACTGGCTCCCTATCAAACATCGTATAGATTTTAAAATATTGCTTATTACTTATAAAGCCCTGAATGGTTTAGCACCTCAGTATTTGAATGAGCTCCTTTTACATTATACTCCTCTACGTCCGCTACGTTCTCAAAACTCAGGCAATTTGATAATACCTAGAATATCAAAATCAACTGCGGGCGGCAGATCCTTTTCCTATTTGGCGCCTAAACTCTGGAATAACCTACCTAACATTGTTCGGGAGGCAGACACACTCTTGCAGTTTAAATCTAGATTAAAGACCCATCTCTTTAACCTGGCATACACATAACATACTAATATGCTTTTAATATCCAAATCCGTTAAAGGATTTTTAGGCTGCATTAATTAGGTAAACTGGAACCGGAACACTTCACATAACACCGTACTTTCTACATCATTAGAAGAATGGCATCTACGCTAATATTTGTCTGTTTCTCTCTTGTTCCGAGGTCACCGTGGCCACCAGATCCAGTCTGTGTCCAGATCAGAGGGTCACTGCAGTCACCCGGATCCAGTACGTATCCAGACCAGATGGTGGATCAGCACCTAGAAAGGACCTCTACTGCCCTGAAAGACAGCGGAGACCAGGACAACTAGAGCCCCAGATACAGATCCCCTGTAAAGACCTTGTCTCAGAGGAGCACCAGGACAAGACCACAGGAAACAGATGATTCTTCTGCACAATCTGACTTTGCTGCAGCCTGGAATTGAACTACTGGTTCCGTCTGGTCAGAGGAGAACTGGCCCCCCAACTGAGCCTGGTTTCTCCCAAGGTTTTTTTCTCCATTCTGTCACCGATGGAGTTTCGGTTCCTTGCCGCTGTCGCCTCTGGCTTGCTTAGTTGGGGTCACTTCATCTACAGCGATATCATTGACTTGATTGCAAATTAAAACAGACACTATTTCAACTGAACAGAGATGACATAACTGAATTCAATGATGAACTGCCTTTAACTATCATTTTGCATTATTGAGACACTGTTTTCCAAATGAATGTTGTTCAGTGCTTTGGCGCAATGTATTTTGTTTAAAGCACTATATAAATAAAGGTGATTGATTGATATACAACCTCAAAATCTGAGTAAACGCTGACAGAAACACCCAATGCCCAAAGGACTCACCTTCGACCTTCCAGGGTGCGTAGACTGGCCTCCTCTCGCGGCGTCATGCGCTCTCGGCGTCCGGCGTGCTGTGAAGCGTGCAGCGGGTGACTCGGGTGTCCAGGATCACCGGCCGAGGACAGAGCAGAACCGTAACGCAGCTGCGCTTCAGTCGAATCCATGATGGACACCATCCAGTTCCAGGTGGGGATCAACTTATCCTCCACGAAGTTCTGCAGAGTGACATCATCATCAGTACTCTGGCTTCACCGCAGTCTGATTTTGGAAGGCCGGGCGACTCACCTGCAGATTGACGGCGTCCTGATAGCTGAGTTTGACGGCAGCGGGGTACTGCGTGTAGACCAGGTGGTTGTATTTGGGGATGAGGCTCATGAGGTCAGAGATCTGGCGGATGACGATGCTGTAGGCTCGAGCCAGGCTGCTGGCGGAGGTCAGGTAGCTGCTGGAGTTACTAGCCTCCAGAGCTGCGGCTGCGGCGGCTGCGCTGGTGCTGATGGCACTGCTGCGGCGCAGGTTTGAAGGATCGATGTAGATCAGACCCGTGGAGCTCGCTGGAGGAGACATTAGAATTACTGCTAGTGATAAATTACCTATATGCTGCGAATTATGGTGCATTCAAGTCCTAGCAGAAGTTTTTACAAACTGAAGGAGGTAATTGTGACATTCGATGCATTCAGGTCAAGATTGCAACATCAATGAAAAATAATGTTGTCAATGTTAACAGAAAATAAGCAAAACTAACTTTTTTTTGTTTTATGAATTTAATTTTGCTGCATTTTCATTTTTGGGTGAAGTGACGAAATATATATATATTTTTTAAGTTAAACTGAAAATATTCAAATAAAATCTAATCCGAAATAATAAATACTTTAATATTACATAACACTAAAATAATACTGAAAATATCATTAAAAGGATAAAAGATGTTCTTTAAATACCTTTGTTTGAAGAAATGTTAGACGATGTACTTTTTCCACAAAAAAAATTCAAACTCGAGTTCTACAAAATATTATAATTTGAATGATTGCACATCAAATGTGTTTTTTAATTTGATTTACTAAGGTGTTAGATATGCATGTATAATAAAACTGTATATATCCATCCACAATTGTACAGAGCGGTCATATTTTGTAAAGGCAACTTAGCTAGTTTTATTGTAAAAATATATTTTTTAATTTAATTAAATACAATAAAATTTACTAATCTATACCGACCAACTTGAATGCACCAAAATACCGTATTTTTCGGACTATAAGTTGCACCTGAGTTTACGTCGCATCAGTCCAAAAATACGTCATGACGAGGAAAAAACAAGTCGCACTGGACTAAAAGTCACATTTAGAACCAAGAACCAAGAGAAAACATTACCGTCTACAGCCACAGGAGGGCGCTCTATGTCTTCAGTGTAGACTACAGGAGCACTGAGCAGCATAGAGCGCCCTCTGGTGGCTGCAGACGGTAATGTTTTCTCTTGGTTCATTTCTCTCGGTTCATGTCAAATTAATTTTGATAAATAAGTCGCACCTGACTATAAGTCGCAGGACCAGCCAAACTATGAAAAAAAGTGTGACTTATAGTCCGAAAAATACGGTATTCAGAATGCAACATTGAGAGAAACTAAAATGCATGATTATCTTTTTTTTTTTTGGTGTTTTACATAATTTATGAATGCAATAATAACATGCGACTTCAATGCAATTAAATTTTCCGTAAAATCTGGTCATCCCTTTTCCTTGGACGGGTGGAGTGAGACACTGACCAGCGGGTGTGGATGAGCTGGACGGAGCGCCGCCGGAGGAACGCTGGCTGGGTGTCGTGCGTACGGCCCACTGCATGGACCGCGGCGCCTGGGCCGCACTGTTAGCATGCGCTGAGCCCGTGGTTCTCTCTAGAGGCTCGTCCAACAGGAAAGTCTCCTGATCCACATCGTCACTCTGACTGCTGCTGCTGTCCGAGTCACTGGAGTCATTCGACTGGGAGTCGTCCTCGGAGAAGAAAGCAGGAACGCTGCTGGCACCTGCAGGTTATGCAATGGTTTACACTGAAAGTGATTGACGTGTCAAATAAATAAACAACACAAATAAAAGACATCTCTTCATATAAACAAACTAAGGCAATTATGCTACACAAAACATCTGAACGAGACAAAAACAGCAGACGGGCTGAATGGGACGCAATTTCACTTTCTGACAGCAGGTGGCGCTTACGGAACAGCAGATACAGCGTTTACTTGCAAACTCGCATAAAAAGTGTTAAAAAACTACAAACATGGCGGATATACTCAAGACCGACGGACAGATAGAGAAAGGGATTTGAGCGATTAATAATCAATATCTAACCTGATGAAAATATTAATGTTATTCATTTCATCTGCAGCAACACTGAACTTTTATAATGATACGTTTAATGGTCATTAAATTTAAAATGCATCATCATCAAGTTCTCTGCATGATAGACCTGTGACTAGCAGATCAACGTGCCTCTTCATTTCTCTCCAATACGGCAGGAAATCAAATTAAATGACATGTGCATGATGTGACAAGATGATTGACAGGGCAGTTTAAACAGTGACAGAATGCACGTTACCAAATTAAAGCAGCAGCAGTGACGAAGCTTGCGTACTACTCTTCTGCATACTCAATAGTATGTATTTTTTCTTCACAAAGCGAGTACATACTTTTAGGGCATAGTATAAGTAGGCAGCAAAAGGCACCTGACTTGATAGGAAATAGGAAAAATTTAATGTTCGACCCACTAAATGTAATTGTACAGGTATAACATGGAGTTTACAGTCCTTGTCTGAAGCTGGTAGCTTCCTGCACACTCAGTAGGTAATGCAGAGGGCGAAACAAAACAGGATGGAGTGCCACAATTAGAGAAATTGCTGCAGTTGTGTCAAAGTGATGCACCTGCTTCAGATCCGGCGGTGGCTGCGGTCACTACGCTCCTGCGGCCGCTGGCGTTATCCTGATTGCTATGATTACTCTCGCTGTCACTCTCAGTCTCCGCAGCTGCCAATAAATCCAGCTCCATGTCGCTCCCTACACACACACAAAAAAATAGAGATTGTGACCTCAGTCTCATTAACAGAAGAAATTGCTGACTTCTAGATGAAAGCACAACGAGCAGCACCAGTGTTTCTAATATACTTGTGTTTTTCCCCAGGGGACACAAAAACTCAGGAAATGCTCTGCCATGTAAGGTCTGGGCAATGTGCGCAAAACAACCATCACAGTATTTTTTTTTCCCCATATCATTCGATATTTATAACAATATTCACTTCATACCAGTAATAGGGAGAAAATCCATCCCATATAGCTTACTGAAAATCTTAGCTTTTAATTTTTTCTGGTGCCCCATTGTTTTTTTTTTTTTACAATTTATCTTAAAAAATTATGTCTAATTTAATGTTCACAATTTTTTTTTTTTTTTTTTTTTTTAAATGAGCACAATAACTTGAACTTGATATAAATTAAAACATGAATAAAATATCTGTTATGTTATATACCTCAAACTATTATTATTTTTAATGTGATGTCTACATTATTTTTTAAAAAGCATTATTTCTATCACATTTTCTTTGGGTTGAATCAGACTATTATTTTGGTTGTTTATTGAGAAGACCTTTAACCTTTAACCTGTGACTCACATTTTTGAACATAGACTTAGAAAGTGCATGATCCAAACCTAAATTTTTATAATTCGTGACTGAAAACATTTTGTAACATGATTTTGATGTACCATTTTCACGGCAATGCAGCGTTTGAATTTAAAACGGGTTTCAAAAGGATGAAATTGGAGATTTTAAGTTTTCACGTGATATATAATTTCTGATGATTTCCAAAAAGTGTGATTGAGAAAAAGGCAACAAAGACGACCTTTTATTTTTTTCCACAAAAGGTCAGAACTTTGTATATAGGTTTGGTAAAATATCTATTTAGGGGTCTTAGACCTTTCCAACGATATTCAGTTTGTCATTATTAGATTAGGATTTAATTGTAATACAGTGAAGTAAACGTAGGCGTCCCACCGAGGGGACGAATGGCAGTTAACAGGTTAATTTTTTCAGATAAATATTGATTAATCACTCAACCCTACTGTAATGTGTTTTGGGAGCTTCATTAAAACCTTATCAGATAAAACAGTGCTTTCCGAGTCAAATTTGCTATGAAGAGTGTTCACCGTCTTCATCGTGCTCATCATGCTGCCCTTCGACCTCTGCGTTCTCCTCGCCCTGCTCCTCCTGGTCATCATGATGATCCTCCTCACCTGCAACACCCTCCACCACCTCCACCTGAACAGGTGAACATCCAGGAGCATTCAGAGAGAGCTTCAGGCAAACAAACCAACTCTAAAACAAGTGATGTAGCATTGCACCTCTTCGACATCAGCAGAAACGATATCATCCTGCTCTTCGTCTCGTCCGCGGGACGTCTGTGATTGGCTGCTTCGGCGAGGCTGAGGATTCCTGATGATGTAGGAAGACGCCGACTGACTGGAGCTGAGACACGGGACAACACCAGCATTAATGACAGCTTCAATAAGATCCGATTTAATACTCGGTGTAAACTTAAGCTACAGCAGCAGTTTCCAGCCAGGTGGGCTCTTAATGACTTTAAATGTTTTACATTAAGGTGGAAAAAAACATTGAAAAATGCTCAGTAAGCTAAAAAAAAGTGTGATTTCTAGACTGTAAATATGTATTTCTCTAAATAAAGTGCTTGACGTTTCTTAATTTTTTCTAGTTACTCTTAGCTCGAAAATGTTTTTAAATATAGAACCAGCTCTGTTGTTTTTATTGTGGCGGCAAAATATATAATGCAATGCAATACAGGGATGTGCAAATAAACCCTGGAGCACAAAACCTCTTGAGTCTAGAGTCTCTGGGGTGCATTTGTAGCAATAACCAAAAATACATTGTATGGGTCAAAATTATCGATTTTTCTTGTATGCCAAAAATCATTAGGATATTAAGTAATGATTATGTTCCCTGATATTTAGTAAATTCCTAACCGCAAATGTTTCAAAATATTTTTGATTAGTAATATGCATTGCTAAGAACTTCATCTGAACAACTTTAAAAGTGATTTTCTCATTATTTTGATTATTTTGCACCCTCAGATTATAGATTTTCAAAAATTGGTATCTCAGCCAAATATTGTCCTATCATAACAAACCACACATCAATGCAAAGATGATTTTTCAGCTTTCAGGTGATGCATAAATCTCAACAAAAAAAAAAATACACTTGTGACTGGTTTTGTGCTCCAGGGTCACAAATATGATGCATCTTGGGTAAAAAGATTTTTTTTTATCTAGTTACGCCAAAATCAAAAATATTTTTAAATACTTTTAAATCTTATTGTTAATTCTTATCCAGCAAACCACAAACGACTGAAAATGTTAATTCACTTCCTAAAAAGAGCAGAAACCTCTTTTTTCCAAATTTCTGTAATTCTGAAGTATGATTATTTTAGTAGCAACTTTTAATCCACGGACAAACTAAGTTTCTGTAAACTACAAAAGGCTTTGAAATCAAGCTTTGTCACTGTAACAGATGCACCACAGGGTTATTCTACACGGAGATGCAGTGATTTCTGTGCTCCTGAAGCGTCGCTCACCTGCTGGACTGATCTGGAGAGGGTCGTGGTGGCAGCGGCTCCACAGAGAAGAGCTCCTCGCTGCCCTGTACGGCGTCGATGCTGGTGCTGGCCAGAGTGAAGGGCGCTGTGGGCCGAGCGATGCCCATCCGAACCGGCACGATCAGAGACTCGGCCACATTACAGAGCTCCTCCACTGCGTACGGCAACAGAGCCTGGAAAACACGTCTGCACTTCCCGATGGGCTGCGGGATGAAGTTACTGAAGGAAACACAAGAGAGAGAGAGAATGTGAGTAGTGTGAAACCAACTACTCTACTAACTTTTTTGTTTTTGCATAAAGATAGATTATAATTTGTTGATAGAGTAATCTTATCAGACAAAGTTCAGTAACTAAGTCCTACTTTTTCTTCTTGGAGGATGCCATCTCCACACTGAGGATGACAAAGACTCGTGCCACGGAGCGCAGGAACCTGCGTGTGACCTTGATGGCCTCCTCCCTGCGGCCCGGAGTGTATTTATTCTGCAGCTCCTTCACCAGGGTCCCCAAAAGAGTGTCGATAAACTAGAAAACAACAAAAATAATGTAGATACACTCTGCACTCAAACTTAATGAGTTTAGCTGGAACTCATTATGGGAAGAGAAACATGCAAAATAATTAAATATTCAGAAATGCATGATCTTGGACGCACAGTGATGTCTGGTGCACACTTGACGATGAGGCAGTGTGTGAAACAGTCCAGTCTGATGGTGCCGCTCTGCTGGTTCAGGTACATCTGCTCCTCTGGTAAAAGGTGAGCGATTCTGCTGCTGGCGCTTAATCTGGAAGGATACAAAACGTTATGTTAGTTGAGTAAGTACCAATGAATTCGCCTGCGAGATGTTCAGTGCTGGACTCACGGGTCTTTGTTTTCCTGAGAGCCGAACATTATCATGGACTTCAGCGCGTTCCAGTCCTGCAACACGCGCTCTAGAGCCAGCTGGGCGAAGCGAGGAGGCTCCAGGTCGTGATCCGGCATATCAGAGTCTGAGAGAAACACACACACACACACATTAAAGAACAGTGCATGTACGAGAACACTGGTTTGCAAAACTGAATCATGCACTATAAAATCATGAACATTACGTTAAATTCAAGATATTTCTACACTTTTGATGCTTTGTATCAAAAGTTAAAAACATACTTCCATTAAAATTCTTTATATAAAACTAGAGACTGACAGATGTATCGGTTTTGCCGATTAATCGGCACCGATAATTGATTGCTGGATAAAATCCATGCTGATAGTTTATCTGGGTTGCATCTGTTGCTAAAGCGGCTGAGAAAGTGTCGCTGTCATTATACAGAACGAGAGCGAGAGCGACTTCTAGAGGCAGAAGAAGGGGTCGTTCCATAAAACAAGTTTAGCAAACAAGCCACGCTTATTTCTGTTATTTTGAAGTGCAGCGATATCGTACAGCGCCTGAAAAAAGTCCCCAGCAACTCTGCCATTGCTGCAACTACACAAACTAGCTGGGGACTATTTTCAGGCTCTGTGTGATATCACTGCGCCTGCTCAGTTCCTTGATTATTACGTCGGAATGAAAGCATAGTTCCTAGCCGTATCGACCAAAAAAAAAAAAACACTACTTTTCATTTTCCGTTGGTATTAGTACACGATGTGACTACAGAAGAGTTGATTTTTAATCAGTAAAAATTTAGAGACTCTTTGGTCATTTTTGAGCAAGATGCTAATGGCCTAATCTGATTCAATGATCTATGCTAAGCTAAAAGCGCTACCGCCAGACCCGGAGATCGGCTGAATGGATTTAAAAACGGTAAACTCAACTGTTTAACTCATGAATGAGCCTATTGGAACGGGTTTAAAAATACAATGAAACGGTGTGTATACAGTACGCAAAAGTGCATGTTTTTATCTCATTACCAAGTAATTAATTTGTTGACTAGATGCTGCATTAGTTTGCTAGCAAGGCTGAAAGGATGCAGACATTAGCAGCATTTAAAGCGGTTGTGCATTTCAAAATGCGGCCAAAACACACAAGTGATTATATGAATATTTTTTATTCACGTCCAAAGCATGGTTCAGTACGTTTTTCTTTCTTTTTTTACCGTACATTACTATTTTTTAGTTTTTGTTCATTACCATTTTAAAAACTATCGGTTGATTAATCCATATCGGCGAGTGTGATCCAACCTAGCTATCGGTAAAATCCACTATCCGTCGACCTTGAATAAAAACTTATATTTTCACACGAGGAAATGTTTCAAAACAGATTTCCAGCATAAAATTTAAAAATCTAAAAACTAAATTTAGGATAACCTGCTTTTTAAATTTATTTTTTATTTAATTTATTATTTCTAACTAGTTGTTGTAATAACGCCACATACATATTACCATCATGTAAGTACTCTGAAGTGAGACAACAATCGATAAATGTCAGCAATGATTAAGCGTGATGCTTTTTGCTGAATTTGAAATTCAGTAACAATACAAAAACAAATCAAATGGGGACCAAAAAAAACAAAGCCTATAATTATCTATTTGAGAACTTTCTAAGAACTGCACTTTTAATAATGTTTGGTTATACTTTATTTTAAGGAGTCCTTGTTACACGTTGCATGTACTTACTATTAAAATAAAAATTGATTATGCATAATTACATAACAAGTAACCTCAAGCCAAACTCTAACCATATAGTAAGTACATGTAGTTACTTGATATTACTCAGTACTTAAATGTATAATTACAATGTAACAAGGACACCTTAAAACAAAAATATAACCGAATGTTTCAAAGAAACATTTTCACGGCTCCAGATCACTTTTCCAGATCACTTCCCTATTCAAAGACACACCTTCAGCGCTAGCGGCCTTCCGGTTCCTGTCCTCTCGTATTCGAGGTGGTCGATACTGGCAATGCTCCACGCTCTGCCTTGCGACAGTCTGCACCAGGAACAGCAAGATGTGCTCTCCCCTGCCAGACACAAACAAACGCCGTTCAGGACACAGAACACTGGCTGGATGCTCTCCAAATGACCCTCATAAAACACTCTGGAAACCGAAAGCTGGAGCAGGACTTAAATCCTTGAACATACCTGCTGTTAGGAGTGGTCACTAGATTAGTGGTGGTCAGCAGCCTGTAGAGCAGATCCAAACGAGCTGCTTTCTGGCCCGCGATGAGGGTCTTGCATTTACACTTCTCCCAGCAATCACAGTACGCAGTGGGAGACGTTCGCTTCAGTCTGGAGAAGAACGAGAGATTACAGTTTTACCATCTTGCCATCTTCTAAATATCGTCGTCAATGAACCTTTATCATGTGACGAAAACGAGACGAGATGTCATGTAAATGCTGGTCATGTGACGCTGACTATAATTAAGTGTATAATGCAATGTCGTTGACGAATAAAAACGAGACTAAATGTGGTTTACAAAATTAAAACTTTACCAAAATGTGTCTTCATTTTCGGTGACCAAAACGAAATGTTATAAAAAATTTTGTCTCGTTTAGATAATCTTGTTTGAAATGGGTTTGGATGAAATACAATTTTGGTTTCTTTTATACTTCTAGGTGCTTGTACTATATGGACTAGGTTAAATAAAATTGTAGGGCTGTGCAAAAAATCGAATGCGATTTTCATGCACATCTCATCAGTAAAGACGCTCCTGTAATTAGAAGTATTATCTCCAGCACATGTGTTCAGATCAGGGTTGCCAGGTTTTCACAACAAATCCTGCCCAGTTGCTTCTCAAAACTAGCCAAAATCGCGTTTCCAGGAGGTTCCCCGATAAAAAATTGCTAAAAAAAAAATGATAAAAACATGTGTTGCCAAGTCTGCGGTTGTTTTCCATGTCCGCGGTTCGAAGCAACCCCAATACCAATAACGTGATATTTAGCCCCTAAAATGCTAATTTTACCAAGACAACCATGCCAAAAAACAAAACGTATATTTTAACCCCGGGAAGCAATTTTTTTATCTGGGAACGTCCTGGAATCGCGATTAGTTTTGGACTAGTTTTGAGAAGCAACAGGAAAGGATTTGTTGTGAAAACCTGGCAACCCTGATCTGAACACACGTGCTAGAGATAATACTTCCAATTAAAGGAGCGTCTTTATTGATGAGATGTGCATGAAAATCGCATTCGATTTTTTGCACAGCCCTATAAAATTGCATTACTAAAGAGACTAAAATACCATTTTCATTGACTAAAACTAGACTAAAATGTCAATTTTTCATAGACCAAAATCAGACTTAAATCAATATATTCGGGGTGTGAGTTTATATGAATGTATTTCTGAGGGGAACGGACTTGTCTTTAGAAAAGCTTAGATGGTATTTTCTTGTCATCTCTGTAGAATGCATTTTAAAGCAGTGTTTATAAGCGTCTCGCTGCTTTGTTTACAGTCAAAGGAACGCTGTATCTGCTGTTCCGTAAGCGCCACCTGCTGGCAGAAAGGGAATATGCGTTTTACTCAGCTCGTCTGCTGCTTCGGTTTCATGCAGATGTTTAAATTAAATTACAATTTCCCACAATACAATACAATCTAATTTAGATTTTAAAAAACACTGCTCATGTTGCATGTATTCAGCATCTTTGTTTGGACTGTAATTCAAATGCAGTGGTTGCCTCGAATGTTGCCTTTGTTTATATGAAGTTTTTTTTTTTTGGTTAGATTTGGGGTTTGTTTTAAAAACTAAATTTAGTTTTATTTAACATTTCCTTTTCACAAAGAACAAGCAATAATAAAATGACACCTTTTCATTTATTATTTGTCAAATCTAATATCGTTTAAAAAATAAAATTAAAAAGTATAGTTATAGTATTTTTTATATTAACTTTCAGTTTTTATTATATCTTTAGTTTTAGTAATTTTTTTATATGCTTGTCATTTTTATTACTTCTCATTTTATTTCTTTTTTAGCTTTCATTTGTATTTTTATCTTTCAGTTTATTTTAGTAAAACTGATTTTATTTCATTTAGCTACCAAGACGAGATTTATCATTTTCGTTTAAGTTTTGCATTTTTTTGCATTTTTTTTAAGCTCTATTTCAATTAATAAACGTTTTAAGTTATCGTTAACAAAGTTTGCACTGCATTCCAGGATTTCGTTCTTCCAGAAGGATAGAAGTGGTGATGCAGAAAATTGTGCTGCCATAAAATCATTTGAACTTGACCTCTACTCACTTGCAGTCGTGACCTTTGTGACAAACTCTGGCGCATTCAGTGCAGCAACACAGAGACTCCAGCAGGCCACAAGTTCTGCACTCAAAGATGTCCTGCGAACATACAGGTTCAGTGCAATTCTACAAAGTCATTCAGCTCCACAGTATTTTACGTAAAGAATGTGACGTTTGTACCTGGTTGATGTGTTCGGCTCCCGTCCAGGTGAAGCTGCAGGTGTCGTTACAGCACAGAACGTAGAGAGGAGAGTCATCTGGGTTTGTTCCTGAAGGACAGATCATCTCCATGAACACAGACGCTGCATCCTCTTTCTCTCCGAGTCCCGGTTCACCTGGACAAAAACAGAAGAGCCAGATAAGATTAAGAAACACAAAAACATGAAACATGACAAATGCATCTCAGCAAGTTAAAACAAGTTTATTAAAGTTAACTAAACCCATTAAAAATATTTGCTATTTGAAATAATGTTAACTGAAATTAAATAAAAACTTAAAATTACGTAATTTCTCATTTTCGTTTAGTACTAAAATAAAACAATATAAATAACTACTAAAATAAAACATAATATAAATAAAACATAATAAAATGAAATAAATCAAAACTATATAGACAAAAAAATTTTTTTTTATAATTTAAATAATGTTTTTGTCATTTTTGTTTAGTTTAACAAACTAAAGAAATAAAAACTATAGATATAAAAAACGTTAAAAAACAACAACAATTACTAAACCCCAAATAAATAAAAATGACTATAGACATTAAACTAAATTAAAAAAAAAAAAAAAAAATTATATAGACAAAAAAAAAAAAAAAAATTACTAAACCAAAAAAAAAAAAAATAATAATAATAATAAATTATATATATATATATATATATATATATATATATATATATATAAAACAAAACTTATATAAAATATTTAAAAAGACAAAAAATAAAATAAACATTTAAAATGTATCTCGTTTTTTGTCTCATTTAACTTGAAGTACTAAAATAAAAAATAATTTTTATTTAGACCAAAAAAAAAAAAAAAAGGCAAAATAATTACAAACTAATTAAAATAAACAGAAAATATAAAAAAATACACCTAAATCAAACTATAAATGGCATACAATTAATACTAAAATAACAGTTAAACTGCAGCGGTATACTCACCTTTGGCTATTTTCTGTGCTGCTTCCAGAACAGTAATGGCTGCTGGGTAAGCTCTCCCGCTCACCGCCAACATGAATGGAGTCATCCCACGAGCATCCCTATCAAACAACAGCAAAACAAACATAGCTCAAAGATGGGAAATCAGCTAGCATTGAGAGCGGCAGGAGTGTGACGTACTTAGCAGAGAGCAGCTCTCTCAAGTGAGGTCGCAGGACCATGCTATCACACATCAGCTTCAGGATCAGGTGTGCGTTAGCCTTCCGGTCTTTAGATTCCACTACTGATGGTTCAGATGACGGTCCTTCAGAGGACAGAGGAAATACTGAAAACATGCTACAAGAGACTTTTATAAATGACAGCACAAAGCAGCATCTCTCATATATATATATATATATATATATATATATAATGTTCATGTACCTGGGATGGTGGAGGTGCTGGGACCCTGGCTGGAGCCGGTGGAGGCAGTGGTAAGGGAACCCACTGCAGGGGCCAGGATGAAATCAATGTCACCGTCTAGCAAAGAAGATGGTTTGGTGAGACATCAGGCTAATCGCATGCATGCAATACATCAGTTAAGATCCAAAACCTGCTGCACTCACCAGGATCCATCGGTGGAGGGTCTGGTACCCAGCTGGGAGGGGCGATAGGGGGTGAAACGGGGTCTTGGTGGTCGCTGGAGGAAGGGCCGGACTCGTGGCGACCCAAACCTGCAGCGCGGAGGGAGCGTCTCATCATCTCTCTCAAGCGCAAGCTACAGAGACGAAAACAACGACAGTGAACCAACTGCACACCAAACAATCATGTTATGTTCCTCTGAACACAGAAGCCAGGGTTTCAATTCAGAAGGAATGCATGAGCTGATCAGAATGTGTAACAGAGTTTCAATGCATGGATATAAAACAAACCCACACAATCTCAAAACAAATCATGCATCTTAGATTATTTTACTCACTTAAGTGCATTTTTAAAATACCCAAGATTGGTTTTATTTAAAATACACATATGCATTTAAATTGGTTTGTGTGTTGATTTATCAGCACGTATAAGGTCGAATGCAAGAGTTTACACTGAATTAAATCCTGACAGTTAATTGTGCAACCCAGAAAAAAAAAAAAAAAAAAAAGATTAGGACTCTTATTTTGAAATGTTGAAATGCTCTTCAGGTAACATGTATCCCGGTGAATCGGAGCACTGACCCGCGGCTGCTGGACGATCCCGTACGGTTCCCCGAGCTGTTGCTGGACACCACTGAAATAGCATTAGCGATAGCCTCGACGGCAGACAGCCTCTCAGCGAACGTGTTCCTTTCAGACCGCTCTGCTTCTGAAACACAGCGAACCGTCATCTCAGACCGGGTTTGGAGAAACATCCAACATCAGCTACGCTCCAACACATACACAGGTCTTCAATTTCGACTTAACTTTCAGTTTCATTTCAGTTAATGGTTAAATATTTTTAATAAAAATAAAATAAAAATCAGTAAGTTGCCACAACAAAAAATTTTATTTAGTAACTACTAAACAATTAAAACAGAAATAAACTATAGACATAATTTTTTTTTAATTAAATTAAGACCGAAAACAAAAATAAAACTCCTTTCACAATTTTAATCCAATGGCTACTGTCAACTGTTTATATAAGAAATATTTTCTTTTGTGCTCAATAAAAGAAACTAACTCGTACTCATTCTCCACTTGTTCCAAACATGTATATGATTATACATTAAAAACAGTAATAAACCAGGGGTGCACATGCATTTTTCACATGCATAGTTTGGCGCTCACACTGCACAAAGTGCAACCCATTAAATAGAACTCTAAAAAATTTATTAATAATAGTAATAATAATATTGCACTTTATTTACTTTGTTTTTCCAAAAAAAAAAATAAAAAAAAAAAATAAATAATAATAAACCGTGATAAAACCATATTTCAAAATAAAAATACAATAATTTTATAGTACAAAAAAAAAAAAAAGCACAATACATTTTTTATCTTCAGTTTAGATGATTGTTCATCATTTTCAAACCTAAAATCAGAAGGTTTTATTTTCTTGGTGGGTTGCAGACAAATATCAGACATCAGAAGACTACAGAGAACTGTTCGGACTGCTGAAAGGATTATTGGTGCTCCCCTGCCCACCCTTCAAGAACTGTATACATCCAGAGTGAGGAAAAGGGCTCAGAAAATCACTCTGGATCCCTCACATCCAAGTCATCCCATCTTTGAACTTTTGCCATCTGGCCGGCGCCTCAGAGCCGCAAACACCAGAACAGCAAGGCACAAGAACAGTTTCTTCCCCCAGGCTATCTACCTCATGAACAGTTAAATGTTCTCTACTTATGCTTATAAACGTGCAATATCCTTATATTTATTTGTTAACCCTCCATACTAGAACATTCCTGCATCTCACTCAATCCTATTCCATTATCATTTATAGCACAATTGTTTATACACTTATTTATTTGCTAATGTGTAAATCTTTTTTTTTTTTTTTTTTGTCTCTGTGTTGTTGTCTCTGTGTACTGGAAGCTTATGTCACTAAAACAAATTCCTTGTATGCGTAAGCATACTTGGCAATAAAGCTCTTTCTGATTCTGATTCTGATTCTGATTCTGAAATAAGTAAATGCACTGCTGAGTGAAGCGCTTCAGTTTAGCATTTTGCTGTTAAACCAGAAGTGCCTAGCCTAGATTTGAATGGGTATCTGCTAAAGTATTACAGACCGTTAACGGAGATTTTGCATGAACCGATGTCAACCATGTCAGTACAAGTGGTTTGAACTGGTTTACACAGCACACCACTTATGTGCAATAACATCTCAGTGCCGCTGAAAAAACACGGCGTTGTTACCTTCCTCCTCCTTGGTCTCCTTGTTGCTGACGGGGAAGCAGACGGAGACGCAGGTGTGGAGGATGTTGCGGTTGCCGTCGCAGCGGTGACCCAGCAGAGCGTCCAGAGCGAGAGGGTTCTGCTCCAGCAGCACGGCCTGCTCCAGATTGATCAGGTACTGTCTGCACGCCTCGTAATCACAGCGCAGCACGTGCTGCATCAGCGTCTGCTTCTGAAGCACAGAGACACAACATACATCAACCAGAAACACAGACTCACGCATTACTCACATTAGCGTGAGAGCGATCAATGCAGGTACTTAAAAAGTGTTTTCTTTTTTTTTTTACAATCATAAGTGAATATGAATATGCATATTTATACTAAGATTACTCAGATCTTCCGATGTTGTGTTATGATGGTGTTTACCTGCTATTCAAAATATCATTTTAATTGTTAGTGTACTTTATTTGTATCCATCATCTGTCTGAATGAGCAGTTTGAAGAATTAAAAAGACATTTCAAAATAAAAGTCCTGTGTGTATTTCAGGAGTGTTTATAACTAAAACATTTTTTCTTGTTATTATTATTATTATTATTGGCATTTCAGTTACACAAACTGATCTGGCATTTAATTCAAATGTTACTTTTTCTCTAATTAAATTATGAAAAATGTAGAAGCATATTAAAAAAAAAACTTTTAGGGGTGCAATGCAAATGTATCAAATAATGTGTTATTCCTTATTAAAAAGGCATAGAAGGAGACATTTACAAGCAGAAAGACTTTTTTTTAAAAAAAGGACAAGATTTAAATACAAACAGCTTAAAAATATGTAATAATTATGCAATTATATATACACATACACACACACAAAAAGGTATACATTTACTCTTACAACCATATACAACATATTACAACAGGTTTAAAAAAAAAAAAAAAAATTCTATAATTATTAACCCTTGTGGATTGTTCAAATTCACTACCCTTTCGAGTTGTTCGGGATGAAAACATCATTCATATTTTTTTTTTTGCATAAATCTGTTAATCAACCTCAGTCCTGATCAAAACTACCAAATGTTTTTAAAAAATCCAAGATTTTAACTCTTTAATTGCCAAGTTCATAAATGATGTCACTGATTTGGGGGGGGGAACACACAAAATGACTTATTTTCAATATAAAAGTAATTGTGACTGGATTTTTTTTTTTTACTTTTTATAACAGTCTTGGGCATGTCAAAGATTAGTAGCAACATTGGCTTTGATGCATTTTTAGTTTTTGTGCAGCATTAGATAAAACAATTTTCTCCCTCATTTGTTGTTGGTGGCTGTTTTTACCCCATTGGCTTCCATTATAACAACATTTTTTGATTACAAAGCCATGACACAATGTAATCATGCATTCTTGATTGTTTGTGGTTTTCCCTTTTGGGAGGTAAAATTTGTTATTTTTACAGTTGATCACTAGGTGGCACCATTAACCCTTTAGATAGGCCTGTGCAAAAAAAGGCTCAGTTTCAGGCTTGTATATGGAGTTATATGGAGTGTAACAGCAAATTATAGTGTTTGTGTGTGTGTGAGATTCTTGAGTGTTAGTGGTTTTCCCTGTTGGGAAGAGGTAAAATTTGTTATTTTTACAGTTGATCACTAGGTGGGACCATTGGTGTAACATACCTCCACTGCCATGATGATCACGGCTGCTTTCTTTTTGATTGTGGTGTTACTGGGAAGGTTGGCGAGCGAATGAACTCCCATGCCTAGACTGGCAATCGGTGGGAGGTCGAGCCAATCAGGGTCTCGTATTCCACCCATACAGTCTTTAGCCATGGGATAAATAGTGCCATTACCGTCCCTCAAAATGATAGGGCTCTCCTGAAGACACAAAGACGAGAGAGTTAAAACAGGTGTACAGAGAAACGCATGGAGGGCATCAGACTGTGTGATGTCTGACCTGGCCAGCAGTGAAGATCGCCACGTTACGCTCACTCTGACCCAGAAAGGCCAGATTACTGGTGGGGAAGTGATTCTCCTGCTCGGCTTTGCCGGTGGCCAAGTCAAAAACACAGTAGCGTACCCAGCTGCCCGTTTTCAACACAGCATGAACTCCTGCAAGACGAAAGACAACAGAGGAGTGAAGCAGATGCACAGGGGAAATACACAACAAGATGGGAGAGAGATCAAAGCCATAGTCACCTTTGGAGTCAACATTCACAGCTAAAATTTCTGCTTTTTCTGGGATACAAAGTTTTTTAGGAGTGCGCTGAAAACAGTCTGGAACTTTTGGTGTTCCACCAGTTTTCACAACCTGTTCAGAAGAGAAGAGAAATAACTCTCAGCTAAATATTCAGCCAGATTTGTTTTTCATTTTCCGCCAATATTTATATAGACAAGGGGTTTTCAAACTGGGACGGAAAAATGGCTGGGAATTTGCAAAACTTTGAGGAAAAAAAATAAATAAATTTAATTGATAAAAAAAGCAAATACTATACACATATACATGTACATAATATATATATATACACACAAATATTAAAAATAAAATATATAAAAAAATATATAATAACAAAAAAATTTTTAATCTGTTTTCATTTCAGGCTGCATAGATTTTTCTCTTTACCCACTGTATAAAATAGCAAAAAAATTACAAATTAAAAATAAGATTTAAAAAACGTCAATTTTTTAAGAAAAAAAAATGATCTCAAATTGGCTGTAAAATTAATAAAAGTAGATATTTTCAGTCAAATGTTCAGAATAAAAATAAATCATTTAAATTTGGAAAAATTTATTTAAATAAAATAATGTAAATAATATATTACATTTTTGTTGTCTTCATTTTATTTTTCTTTCTTTCTTTATTATTATTAGATTTTTTAGAAAGGATGTTTGTTTCCAAAGTAATCATGGTATTTAGGGATCCTTACAAGTGTGAAAACCCCTGATTTAGAGTGATTCAATACCATTTGGGACTCTGGAGCAGTCTTGAGTCTCTAAGGTATATTTGTAGCAATAGCCAAAAACACATTGTATGGGTCAAAATCATTAGGATATTAAGTAAAGATCATCTTCCATGAAGATATTTTGTAAATCTCCTACCGTAAATATATCAAAACTTCATTTTTGATTAGTAACATGCATTGCCAAGAACCTCACCCGAACAACTTTAAAAAGGGGATTTTCTCAATATTTACATTTTTTTTGCACGCTCAGATTCCAGGTTTTCAAATAGTTGTATCTTGGCCAAATATCGTCCTCGCTTTCAGATGATGTATAAATCTCAATTTCAAAATTCGCACCCTTATGATTGGTTTTGTGGTCCAGGGTCACATATATTCATGTACATTATTTATAGATGTTGACTTGAATATTACAGTATGTTAAGCTGTGACTATTCATCAAAATGTCATTTTAAATGAATGCATGCATCAATGTTTCAGCAAATGTGTCTTGGTGCGTTTACCTGCAGCTCATCTATTCTGAGCAGTCGACAGTCTTGCAGCAGTGAGGACGGGTCAGAGTCAGTGGGAGCTGCGCTCTGGCTGCTCACGCTGCTCGACGTCCCTGGAAATTTCACAGCAACATATGCACCATCGACTTTTAGCACCTTGAGTTCAAAAGAGAGAGCTGTTGCAAATGAGGTGTCATAGCAAAGCATCACACGTCAATAAAAACAGTATGCTTGAATTAAAAACAGTTCTTGAGGTTGCATAAAAGGCAGACAATAAATGAATAGACAGTGGAGAAAATACGCTTGTGGTTTGGATCGACGTGCACGCCAGCACCCACCTTTCCCACAGGGACGTTTTTAACATCCTCCACGAAAACGACCTCTCGTAGAGGCCACTGCTCCTCATTGACTTTCTCCTCCTCCTTTGGAGCCGGCGTTGAGCGCCTACGCTCTGTAGCACAGCAGGTAATCGGTTAGCAAGGGCAAAACACTGCAGCCAACAAGCTTTTGGTTTCGCATCAATGTTTAAACAGTTCAAACTACTTATTTAATGCCACACCAGCATCCTTGGGTATTCTCATGGCGAGTAACAAGATGAAATACACTTTTATAGCTGATGCTTTCATCCAAATAGAAGCAATCAAAAACATCAAATATACCGATAGAGAACGCTAGTATGCATAAGCAATATAAAAACCTATACATAAACTTCTTCAAGGGTGTTTGCAGAGTAATATAACTTCATAAGAGAGTTTAAAGCAGCAGAGTTTAATAAAATGTGTTTTAAAGATGTGAGGAAGAGCATGATTCAGAAAAAACAACAGACTTCACGTGCAAACAAACCGAATCAAATGCAACATGCAGCCAATTGGGAAAGTAAATATTGCATTTATGTGAAAAAATGTGTGCAATTACAGTAGAAATGCACACAATGCACAAAAAATAATAAAAAATCTTTGAAACAATTTTTACTCAGAAAGCACTTTTTTTTTTAAATAATCAGTAAGTGGCATTGAATTAAACATGCAATTTTGAGATAAAAACACCGAAACAGTATTTTCTTGTAAACCTTTTTTTTTTTTTTACGTTTTTGCTTCAGCATTTTTTTTTTTTAAGAAGCCACTTCTTTGCGATTGCTTGAGAAGTTAACTTTGCAAATTCTGAGTGAAAAGGGTCAATATAAACCCTGTACAACAACAGTCATGCTTTAGTCATTTTACAGTAAAATACTGTTAAAACGACGTTTTTTGGAAGTGAAAAAGAAATTCATTTTATAACTTACAGTAAAAATTCCCTGCACGACGCTTCAAATATTTAATGTTTTTTCGTTGAAATAATCGTTTTTTTCTTATCAGTTTTTACACTAAGGTTTTATCTTACACCTAATATTGTTAAATGAATGTTTACTGCTTTATTTCAGCATCAGGATGGTGTTTTTTACTGTGCATTTAAGTCAAGTCTGTAAACAGTGCAGTGCACGTACTGTAGGGCAGAGAAGCGCTGCTGGCGATGGAGGACGTGTCACTGCATGTGGACGCCGGTGAGGGCGGAGGACCCATTTCAGTCTTCACCAGCTCTGGCTTGCTCTCCGTCCTGATGGCAAGCACAACCAATAGCACATTGTTTTAAGCTTCAATATCTCCGTGCATGTGTTTGGTGACAGAAACAGTGTCGTCTTACTTGGTCTCCTGCGTCTTGGTGTTCTTCTCCATGTTCTTCATGCTCTCGGGCGAGCGGAGCTGGAAGCGGCAGCTGTCGTTCATGTTCCACACCGACTCCAACAGGACGCCCACTTTTGGGATCCCGGCGTTTACAGAGAAGGCCACGGCTCCAGCGTGATACAGAGGGTTGTTCCTCAGGCACACCTACGGGGAAACACGACGTCATCACTGTAATCCTCAACGGAGGCAAAAATAGATCATGCTTTTTATAATCCACAATCACTTATCACGGTTCTGTTCGTTCTTAAGACTATTTTGCATGTTTGTGAACGGTGCCAAACTAATTGCGCTAATCAAATTAGTCAAATTTGGGGTGGGTGATTTGATCAACATCCTGAATATAAAAACAATAAAAATATAAAATATAACAAAATCACAACAATGATCGAAAACAAAGTAGCTAATTTTATTTGTGTTATTAAAAAGATCAAAAACACAAATTAAAAATAGTATCAATTTTTTTACATTTCAAAACCAATTCTTATTAAACTTTGGTTTTACTCAAACAAAAGAAGTGTCCCACGCAGCTCCAGGGGTGAATGAAAGCCTCCTGTAGCGAATTAAAGTGTTTTTGTAAGAAAACACATTAAGTTTCCTGTATTGAAACGATTAATTTTTGTGAAAAAAAAATCTCTATATTTAAAACTTAATAAACCATCATCTCTAGCTTCCGCTAACCGTTGTACGCACTTGAAATGAAGACATGTACAACAATTAGTGGAAGCTAGGGTTTATAAAATTTTAAATATAGATTGTTCAATATCGTTTCAATACAGGAGACTTTTAATCACCCCCAGAGACGTGAGGCACTTTTATAAAGGATGGATGCACTTTATTGGACTTCTTTTGGACTATTGACAAAAGCACCCATTCACATCCATTATAAAGCTTGGAAGAGCCAGGACATTTTTTTTAATAACTACGATTTGATTTCTTTTGAAAGAAGAAAGTCATATACACCTGAGATGGCTTGAGGGCGAGTATGGGGTAATTTTCCTTTTTGGGGTAAGACCGAAAGCACTGTTTACATTCGATTAAGACGAAACCGACTGCGTTTATGAGAATACTTGACGAGATGGGCCACATTGTGTGTGTGTATCTGGCCATTCAAGTGCAATCACCTTAATGTATAGCAACACCACCTATCCATAATCATCATAAACAAAGACAAGTCAACAACAATAGCATGTTCCTCACCTGAGTTCCTACTATGATGTTGGGAATAGAAGAGATGCCTGCACTGGATTTTGGCTTCTTGTTCTTGGCTCTAGCCTTTTCAAGCATCTTTTTCCGTTGACTAAAAGGCACAACACCCCTAGAGGAAAAAGACACTCAGAATTAATTGGCAGATCACAAGCACGGCAGTAACGATTAAACACGCTCAGGTGTGCTCACCACCAGTAAAGGCTGCTCTCCAGCTGGGCGCAGGTGTACAGGGCACAACAGTGCAGAGAGATGATACGCTCTCCCTGCAGCTCCGGGAACATCTGTGCACCATGTTCTAGTTTCGCAGCAACAGTGCTCAGAGTTTCATCCACCCAGGTTGCCACCTACACAATACAAGTTAATGTAAATCTGACTTTGTTTTTTGGTACTAGAGCGTGCATCACTCACACCTTCCTAAGATTCGTTTCTCACTCGCTCACATGTAAATAAAAAAAAGATGCTTTCTTACCTTGTTGCTTTCGGTGGCCACAGTGGCTCGGATGCTGTTGGCAGACAGGTGGGTGATCTTTTCATTGGTCAAGCCCAGGAAAGGGACACGAGGGTGATGTATAGAAGGATTCTGCGAAAACGCAAATTTATGATATTTAATTCAATCGATCAAAACGATTCCTTGTCTGATGTGTATTGCAAATCTTACTTGTGCGTTTCTGTAAGGTTCGGGCTCATTCCACTTCCACTGGTACAGTTCACCTTTGGTACTGATGGCAATCATCTCCGAGTACAAAGCCCCAATGCTGACAAACTTTGTGACGTGGTCCTAAAGGATCACATGACAAGGGATAAACAGCAACTCCGCAACTATACAAATATGATTCATCGTATAAATTAACCCAAGGAAATTGGAGGCTAATATTCAAGTGTTACCAGAAGAGACTGGCCATTAAGTCAAAAAAGTCAAATAAGGATGTGCAAAATTAAAAGAAAGAAAGAAAGAAAGTCAATAATTAAAAACGCAATCTGATATTAGTTTCTGAAACTGGTTTACAAGATTTAAAATTTGACTGAATTACTCTAAAAATCAGGGTTTTGATTTGTTTTTGTTTTTGATTTGTTGATTAAAAAATAAAAAATAAAAATAATAATAATTATAATAATAATAAGTTTGTTACTTGAAATAAAATAACTTTAACAAATAAACTAGAATTAAATCATTATTTCACCTAGATGCAAAAACAACATCTCATTTTCATTTAGTTCACTTATAAAATAATAAAATAAGAATAAATTTTTATATAAATACAAAATATTAAAAACCAAATTATTTTTTAATTTAAATACAAATGAACAAGTTATGCCATTTAACATGTGAAACTGCACTAATCTTGCAAATAAAAAGCCAAATATATAAAATAAAAAATACAAAATAATTAACTTTTCCTTGACGTCCAGTTATGAGAATCTAAACAGGTTTTATAGTAATCAAATTACAACAAAATGGATGTTGCAAACGCCACACAGACTGACAATAATACAAACTAAATTTTAAAGCAAACCGTTCTACTATTTCTCTTAAAGAAAGAAAACATTACACCAAACTACTTTTATTCTTTTAATGAGTGAATGCAGAGAACATGTTCATCATCTTTGACTCTTAAAGGGATAGTGCACCCAAAAATGTTGCTCCAAACCTGTATGCATTGTTTTTTCCTGCAGAACTCAATAGAAGTCCATATAAAGGAAACCAATTGCAATGTTAAACGAATGTTTGTTTACCAACGTTCTTCAAAATATCTTCTTTTACACTCCCAGAAGAAAAAGAAAGAAATACTTCGGTATGAAACTAAATGACTATTGAATACACATTTTTGGGTGAACTATGCTTTTAATTGTGTCGAGGCTTAAAAGGCCCACCTTTTCAGGCCACCACTGGAGCTCTTCGCCCAGAGAGACGGGGCTCTGCAGCGGCACGCTCTTCTTGTCAAGGCTGGGCTCTCCCTCACGGCTGGTGGAGCCACGCTCCGCATCGAAGGAGGCTCCATCCAGCCACCTCCTCTCACGCAGCCTCAGGACCGACTCCCGCTCGCGCAGCAGCTCAGAGTCTCGCTCTAGGGGGAGAAGGAGAACTGGTATGCAATGGGGTCACACCAGTGGGATAACAGTAAGCCACTCTCTGGGAAAGACCCTCGGAATAGTGAGATTTCATTAAAAAGAAAATTGCATGTACTTCAGTCTAATTCTGCTGTATTTCTGTGACAACAACCTCCTAAAACAACGGACCATTATGCCGCAAGTACGACAATGTGGGTGAAAAGGATCCATGACCATTTGTGACCCTGGAGCACCAAACCAGTCATTAGTGTACAGTGAGAATTATGCATCATCTGAAAGCGGAATAAATAATCTTTCCATTGATGTTTGGTTCGTTATGATCGGACAATATTTGGCTGAGATGCAACTATTTGAAAACCTGGAATCTGAGGGTGCAAAAAAAAAAAAAAATTCTAAATATCATCTTTAAAGTTGTTCAAAAATGAATTCCTAGCAGTGCATATAACTAATCAAAAATTAAGTTGAGATATATTTACTAAATATCTTCATGGAACATGATCTTTATTCAATATCCTTGTTTTTTTGGTTGTTTTTACAAACACACCCCACAGACTTAAGACTGCTTTTGTGCTCAAGGGTCACATTTAGATAATGATCCATATTTGTTTAAAGAAAGTAAAACAAGGCAGTTGGTGGGTCGCATTAGCAGCGGAAACATCTTCCAGCATGTACGGGTATAAACTGCAGGGTCTTATGGGTAACTGTCAGCACTGCAGGGCCTTTCGCAGAGAGCTCACTAAAGAAAACGACGACTAAGACCATGCAGGACAACTGGACATGTTCTCAAGGCACAAACGCTCACACACACACACACACAACACAAACATGCCGCAAGGCATCTTGAAGTATTTGATAACCAGAGGCCGATCGTAAACCACAGATGCTGGTTTATGAACAAATAATTAAGAAAATTAATGTGATTAAAAAAAAAAAAAAAAAAAATACACTGCAGGTCCTGACCCAAAATTGTTATTACAATAGCATTTTCCTCAGATTTCATATCTGCATGAATGTGCTGCGAGTTGTGACTTTACATATTAAAAATACAGCGTTAACGAGGAACACAGTGGTTGTGGTACAAGCACTTCCAGAAATCTTGCTGAATGTCTTCCTGACTCTATGACTGTATTCAAGCCAGACTGTGTTTTAGCTTTTACCTCGTGAAGAGCCGAGACGAGACAATGAAGAGCGTCGGAAAGATGGGTAGCCGAAGTAGCTGATGTCCTCAGAGAACATAGCATCCGCGTCAATGATCACGCTGGGGTGTGCGGAGTGAATGTCCGCGTCTAGCAGTGACATCAAGTCTTCTGTGGAAGTAGTATAAAAGGCATTGTCAGAAAGGTTTGTTAAAATGTCACAGTCTTGAGCGTCATTACCGTGGACCCATGTTCTGTGTGTGTTTACCTCCAGGTAAGTAGGACTCGCTGGCCGTGTCGTCTCCATCATCGCCGTCCTCGTCGTCTCTGCTCAGCAGATTGTTCACAGCCAAGTTAACGTCAAGGTTTGTTCGCTGCAGCTCTCGAATGATGACACTCCTGGACTTTCCCTGAAGAACCACCTGGGCCTGATTGGGGAAGCAAAACCAATCAGCTGGAAATTACACAGCAGGTTTTTTGTCACATCACCCCAAAATTTTATAAATTAAATTAATGTTAATACATGGAATTAATCTTTTATATCGTTTTTATTTATTTTTTATAATTGCATAAAGCATAATTTTATTCCCCGCATTTTATAAAAAAAACTACCTTTAGTTATTAATAAATATAAATGCATGCTTGAAAATTTAAAATAAGGTTTTAAATCCAAGTAGAATATTTTACTTTAAACTGTAAGCCATGTTTCTAAAATTTCAATAATGTAATAATGTAGCATTTATTTTTTCGCATACAGCATTTAGATGTCAAACCTTTACACACGATGTTTAGCATGCATTTATATTTGTTAAAAATATTTTTCAATACACTTGTTGGTAACACTTTAGAATAAGGTTCCATTAGTTAATGTTAGTTAACTACTTAACATGTACTAAGCAAGAACAATCACTCTACAGCATTTGTTATTCTTAGTTAATGTTGATTTTAACATTTACAAATGCATTATTCAAATCAAAAGTTGTGCTTTTATAAATAAATAAATAATAAATAATAAATGTATTGTTCATTGTTTGAACATGTTAATTAATACATTAACTAACGTTAACTAATGGATCCTTATTCTAAAGTGTTACCCACTTGTTTTATTATATCCTATTTTTATATTATATACAAATATGATAATATTGTTTTATGTAATATTGTAGTATTTATATTTCAACGTTTACACACACAATGTTGTGCATGCATTTGATAATAACGTGAAACACTCAATACAATGCAAGCGATAAAATTTGCCTTCATCAAAATATTATTTAGCAGCTGAACGTCCAAAAAGAATTATTTCAGCTTCTTTATCTTTGTCAAGTTTTCTAAAGCCTAAAATGCTATGAGTTTCTCAATTGAGAATGAAGTTTTGTAAAAGTAGCATTCACAAATATTACATGTAACTTACGAGGCAAGCACATCCAACTTAAATGGTAGAAATCAGGAATGTGGAAGAGGCCCATGAAGCGAGTGTTACCTGAGAGATGAGCTCCTCTGGAATGACGGAGGCTGGAATTACGGGCTGTGGCTGACTGCCCAGCAGCCCAGAGCCTCGATCTCTGCCAGTGCGGATCACACGGGTCTGTCTGCGTGAATCACGGGCTGCTGTGGAGGATCGACCTGAAGATCCTCCTCCTCCTGCTGCTCCACCAGCGCCTCCACCGCTCCCACTGCCTCCTCCTGCGCCTCCACCACTGCTGGCTCCGCCTCCACTGCTGCCTCCATTAACTCCTGAACTCCAGCGGCTCCTGTCAGACACAGCGACTGTCAGGATCAGTATACAGCCAACAACATCCCATCTGACAGCCAACTTCTTCACCTCACATGAATGCATGTATATATATATGTGTGTGTGTATAAACTGTAAAATATATTTTCATGAAACTTTAAATCTAATCAATCTACTAAAAAAAGTAGAAATGTTGCATTTCATTACAAACACAAAGATTATATATCTATTATTATAAAATAACTATATGTTACATAAACATGGCTGTTTATTGCAATCTATTTTATATTGGTTCATTTGAAAATGATTCACAAACACAATATTTTGGTATTATATTATCCTATAATGATCACTGAATCTAGTCAATTTTTTTTAGATACACTGCACAGCTCTAATGAAACGTGTTCAATTTCTTCTTAGTAACTGAGCATCTCCCACATAAAATAAACGCATGTTTTTGGAAATGGGCTTGCTGTGTGAATATTTTCAGGTGGGGATTTTAATGCATGCAAACAAAACAGCAAAATAGTCTTTAAAAAGGTTTCTTATACCAAAGGCAGCACTGCATGTTTGCCTGCTGACGTTACCTGATGGCTGCATTTCTGATAGCCCTGGCACAACTTACCCAAGGGTGTTGCCTGCCAGTCTGCCCAGTGTGTCAGAACCAGACAGGAACCAGGGCGGATCACTAGTCCTGCCTGGCCTGGAGCTCCTTCCTGCCCCTGAGACACTGCTCAACTTTGAACTGGAAACAAAAGATGGGAGATCAGTTACAAACCTATAGTCCCACATGTGGGACCATCACAGAGCCAATCGGCCTCTTGTACCATGGGGCGACTAACATTGGCAACACCCTTGGGAATCAGAACGGACTGCAGCTCATTCCTCAGGCAAGAGCTGAAGGAAAGGCTGGCAGGGAACTGCTAAAGATTTCCCCTAAATCATGTGCCATCATGCCCGCTAAATATTTTGGACATAAACAAACACTGTGCATTGCTTGCAGTTCAGAAAAGGAGATTTGCACTGTTGGCTTCAATCCCAAAAACAAAGAAGCATTAGACCCCTTGCTCAGTTCAAGCAAAAACGCACAAACAAACCACTTCAAAGCGGTCATCGTGAACATAAGAGGTTGTTTTTGCTGTTTATTTTCAATAAACGCTCTTTTCATACTCAGAAGGATTTGCAATATATTTTTGTGTCTACAATTAATTTCCTGCACCACCAAATATCGAAGCATCTATAAGCTGGTGTTGTTACATGATTGCATGCGTATTTTGGTTTTTCGCCACTTCAGTACTAAAACAGCACTGCTGATAAAAACAGACTAAAAAAAGCTGGCCACACCTTTGTAAAATGTTCTGCGTTGCTTTCATACGAACCACTTCATTAAATTCCCATCACTAAAAATATAATACAAGTGCATTTTTTCCATGCAACTGTAAGGCTACATCTATGCAATAATTACTGCATTATATATAGTGTTAATATGAGTCTTTTTATGCGATTCTAAAATAAAAAAAAATGTCTGTTAGAATAGCAAAAACATGCATTGCTAAGTATGATTTCAGACCAAAGCCCACAAACGACCTCTAATCATATAAGATGAAAAGTCAGCACACTTTAAACAGAATTAACATAAACCCAGAGCAGTCATGACCAGAAGAGGCAGATCTAGAGTTATTTTGCATGCCAGCTCATACATGCATTTTCCATGCATCTATCAGGGTATTAATCTCTCACCCATCATTGCCATCGGGCTTGCCGAGCTCCAGTCGGTCGGGCTGGACAGCAAAGCTTATCCTGCAGATACGTCCATCCTGAAACAAAAGAACATCTCATTTCTGCATTGCTCGGTGTTAATTAGAACAAAAAAAGGTCATTATATATTCATTGTTGTGTCATTACTAACATACATGCTTTTTTCCCCCAATGCAACACAAAAGCAGAAATAGAAAATTCAGCTAATATAGAAATAGAAAAAGAAAAAAGCATTGTATTTTTATATGCAACAGTTCATAGTGAACCTGATTAGTCACTGTTTAGTTTTATGGAAATTACACTGAATTAAGTGCAAGTCAAAAATCCTAAAGCAATGCATGATATAAAGTAAGAATGCTGCATAATAAATGTTACCTCAAGGAGAAATCCAGCATGATTTGGTCCAACCACACACTGCTTAAGTTTGGCCTGCTCCAATGGAATAAGGTGTGGATGACTGCCGTGTGGACAGAAAAATGTTAGCCGAGTGTTTTCACAAAACTCAATACTTCATTGATGTGGAAAGTACTCTAAAACCACTGGGCTTAAAATGCAAATGCCTGGTAAAACATACCTGTTACAGTTGTATTTGTTGAGCTTTTCTGACACTTCACGCAGTCTGTAAGAAACAATAAAGGCATGTGATGCATTGGTCTCACAAAACACTCAACATCCACAGAAAGTAGGATTAATCAGTGTCTAAAATAATAATGTTCTTGCTACATTATCAAAGGCACAGCTGAATGTAGAGAGTCATCATTTATATTGGCTTGAGCAATGGCCTCCACCTCTGAACCAAAACCTTGGCAGGATAAAAACAACCGATTCCTGTCATGTTTAAACACTAGTTTAATATATACCCATAATGCATTTGGGAAATGCAATTTCAAAAACAGAACTGAATCTATCCAAATACTGGATGTTCAAATAAAACCAGAGGTCAAGCTTAAGTCCACAAACAAATGACTCCCAAGTCATCAACATTTGTAATGTTTTTCACTTAATGTAATGATTTTAGAATTAATCATTAAATTAAATTGTTTATTTGCTAAATCAATTACCGAGGGATAGTTCCTTCCATAGTGGAAGATGGAGATTATGGTTTATAAACGTAAAAAAAAAAAAAAAAAAAAAAAAAAAATTTCCACTAATGCATAATTTCACTTCAGAAGGTCTATATTAACAGTAAATCTTTATTCTTGAGTAAATCATGGGCTAATTTTCATTTTTGGGTGAACTATCCCGTTTAGAATAGGTAAAAACAAAGCATATTTGTGCAGAGTCCAATAAGAATTTTTAAAAATGCATCCCTTGTAAATAATCACGCCTTGAAAGAAGTTTATGAGGATACAATAATCATAAAACTCAAGTAATAATAAAATAAGATGAAATGTAGTATGAGCCACAGTGAAAGGGAAAAAAAATGGACAAAGGGACTTCTGGAAATCTTCTGTCTATTACAAATGTTTTTTGATATTCCACCCTTAAGACAAACTATAAACTATAAACCAATGACTCTATGAAAAAAAAAGAGATTTAAGTCAAAACAGTCAGACATAAAAACAAATGCATATAATGTCCACCAGGAAACCTTGGGTGTGAGTGCACCATGGACAAAGAAAACACTCTGAAGGCCATGTGGTGTGGACAGGAGTAGATGCAGATGCACAGCAGACAGAGATTTATGAAGAAAGACGTTAGCTTATAGCAGTGCGCAAACAGGTCCAAATCGACTGAAGAAAAAAGATTTCTCTCAGATGTTGGCCAACTTTAGTCCTTCAAGCTCTCCTTGGACAAAAAGTGTGTCATAAACCAGCTGTAAAACTGTAAAAATGGATGCATACCAAAACCTAGTACACTGCCTACATAGGCAGCATTTCAAAGCACCATGCACTTGTTGTGTAGGAGCATTCCAAATAACTCCCTTATTAGGTTTTATTTTAGTTAGGATGCTCACTTAGTAGGCAGCTCCCTAGGTTTTGGTACAGAGCCAATGTTAAGCTTGGCATACTTGGTACACTAGTACAGCAACATACCTACAGCATCATCTGAACAATGATAAGCGAATGAGACAACTTCTGAACACATTTACAACACAAACACCATGGTGTTTACGAACCATAAGTCGTTTTTTTTATTATTACATAGTCATCTAAAACTATCCAGTAAGGTCTTCAGATTCTCGTCACATTTCAAAGCAATCAATACTGAACCACTGAGCAGTTCCTCTGTAAAAGACGTCTGTGGATGCACTCAAGAAGTATGAAAACAAGAGTAATGTCCTGAAAGCAGCTCCTGGAAAAACCTTCGTCTAAGTACTTTAAAAACAAAAACTTAAAACGATAACAATTGTGGCATCCATAATTGTAATCACGATTAGAAATTTGATTAATTGTGCAGTCCTATTGCACAGCATATTATACTTGCATAATTTGGGCATAAAGCATAAAATATTGCCAAAGCAACTATACACATGCACAAACAAGTTTTTCAATGAATGCATGTTATGATACAGACTAAAAAGCCCAAGATCAGCTACATCGTACTGCAATGTGCACAAGATAATATCCTTGCAGCAGTCTAAGCGACGGAGATCATGCTGAATCTAGTATGAAGGGGACACGTGTGCAGAAAGGGCTCTCGTTTCCTGTCAACGCAGCAGAAAAGCCTTCAAGTCAAGGCTCATTATTGCAGGACAAATCAGTGGACAATGAAGGATGGAGGTCTCCATGTACACGCTGAAATGTTAATGACTAGTGCAAGTATATAAATCGGTGACGGGATGACAAATAGTAATAAACACGACAACCTAGCCATAATGGTAAGAAATGCAATAACATGATAATGTGTTGGACAATGTGTCCCCGAACAAAATGCCTCAAAATTGGATTTAGTCTAGATGCAAGGCATATTTTTTTCCTTTGTTGGAAATGATTACCTTTTGTTGCATAGTGACTGAAACACTTTTCACAACACATTTTAGTTTTATAATGCAACATTTCTATGAAGTGTTTGTTATCTGTACTATTAATTGGCTGAATGGAACTATTTATACTAAAGAACAGTACAAAAAAAAAAATATATATATATATATATATCTCATTACAGAATCCAATCTATACACAATCAAAAAAAAAAATTCACAAAGTTTTTCACAAAAAAAAAAAAACTTTGCTTGTTGATACACAAGTATTGTAATTTTAACAAAAATAACAAATATTCTCATGAAAACAGATTCAACTAGATATAATGATATTATTAAATTATAGACTTTTATTTTAATTTACAGTCCAGCTGCATTATAGTATATATATTGCATTATCTTGGGCATAATATTAAGTACGATTATTATTATTACTATTTGCAAGCAGTTTGTTTTCCTAAAAACACCAGTGTGAATGCAGAACCCTATAACGACCAAAAGGATCAATTTCGAGATTTTAAACTTTAAGTGATATAACATTTTTGATGATTTCTAAAGTGAGATAGAGAAAAAGGCAACAAAGACTACTTTTTTTTTTTTTTGACAAAGGTAATAACTCCGGTTATGATGTAGATTTAAGAGGTGCACTCTTGCCATAAATTAATCTATTACTTTTCCTAAATAATTTTTTTACAAAAAAGATTGGTAAAATATCTATTTAGGAGTCTTAGACCTTTCCAACGATATGTAATTTGTCATGATTAGATTAGGATTTAGTTGTAATATAGTTAAGTAAACGTAGGCGGCCCACCGAGGGGCCAGTTGGCAGTTAACAGGTTAAACAGATGAGCTAGCGCAGTGCTAACGGCTAACCGGCTAACCTGAGGGGATTTTTATTCATCAATTATCTTCGCGTTCAATCGGCGTATCATAAAAAACACGAGTTAAATATAATAAGTAAATCGTACACTTGAAATAAAAGTCAATGTGTGGTGTGTAAAAGCTTTAATTTATCGCATTTCCCTCTCTTTTCGGCTCCCCATCCCCCAACCCGCATTGTGTCTCCAGTCAGACGGGCCTCGGTATTTTTAGACCCGCATATTTAACATTGAGCAGCTGTAAAATACTCTAAATGTTTTATTAACGACATCTGAATGCACTTCAAGCTCAAAACAAATTGCAAACCGCTTCTTTCTCACAAATACCTGTCATTTAGCTGCTCTTCGGTCCCGGGTAACGGGTGAACCACGAAGTGAATGGACGTCATCGGGTAAATTATTCCGAATGGGGCTTTTCTCTCGTCTTCACGGGTATGGTTTTAAAATGTGTGTTTTCTTTGCCGAAAGACACCGAGGAGCTGAAATGCACAACCTCTTTATCCACAAGCCGCCATCTTAACTCTGTTTAAGCGTCTTTGGGTCTGTTGGGGAGGATGCAAGTGAGACGGTGACGCTGATTGGTCGAGAGCGAGTATGTGTCAGCGAAGCGGATTGGCTGGGAGAGCCAAAGGGGCGGGTCTCACCAGTCGCCTTCCATGTGTTGTGTGTGTCATTGTAGTAAATACACGGCTGTTGTTGCAGCATTAATATTAATATATAATTGCTGATTTACAGTTTGAGTTGATATAAAGCCCATGCTTGAGTTATCAGGCATCTCATATTTCTGAGGGAAAAACATCTAGTACTGGATTTAGCTTCTTAGACATGATGCTTTGCGGCGCATAGGAATAAAGCAATGACGTCATGCCTTTCCCACCTGTAACTGTACATTGCATAAAGAAATTATATTCATCGAGAAATGCTTTATATGTGCAGGTAAATGCCCTGCTGCTAATAATATTGGCAAATTAAGATCAGTTGAACCTTTCTTAATTCAAGATAATGTCTCTTCTGCTGTTCTAATGTAAATATTGCATGGAACTGCACCTGAGTATTGTATAAGCCACGATGAGTAATGATGTATATTCTCTTCACATTGCATTTTCACTAGTGCACTAAAAACAACATAGGCCTTAATTTAAGATAAATGCATTTGAGCTGCATTTAAAATTGCCATCCATTTTAAATTACACAGTTTTACCATGAACAGACTTATGCACATTTGTCAGTAATACATGAGTGATTTCTCATAAATTAAAAAAGTTTTTTATTAACTATTTGCATATATTAATATAATCATATTTTTAATGCATTCATTCAAATGGCTTAGAATCAGAAAAAAATATTAATGGTGAAAGCAATTGAAATTATTTTAGTTAAAAAAAAGTGTTAACATTAAAAATATGTCTGGAACAAGCAATATTCAATTGTCTCAAATCTATTCATGCTAAACATATAAACCTGGTTATTGTGCATTTAATTATCATTATTATTTATTTATTTATTTGAGTGTATCATACTTTTGGCCCACTCACTGTATGTACACATACATTCTGTGATGTGATGTTCGGTAGCAATCAATTCAAAATCTCTTAATTTTGATCATATTTCATAAAACACCAAATGATTATTTTTATATAATACAAAGTTAGACCATTCTCTTGGCATAAATTGCATTCTCTAGGGTAATTGTGCATATAATGCCCAGAAGGGGGCAGGTTTAGCCTTCTACATGACATTTGCCTGATGCGTCACTGTTCAGTCATTAAAATAGTTCAGCTGTTTGGACTCTCATTCTGACGGCACCCATTCACTGCAGAGCAAGTGATGCAAATCTGACGAAACTGTGTGTGTTATCCCCCCTTTAAATGAACAAAATCTAGTAGGAGCAGATCTAGTTTTAAACCAGTCCTCTTTCTGTCTCTAGACTTCTGTCCTGTGTAGAATATGTTATATTTCAGTGGATCTCTCTGATTATCATTTATTTGACATTTAGGGCGTAATTTTCATACATGTCTTGTGTAGAGGACACCAGGACAAACGGCTGTTAATATGTGTCACATATTGTACATTTATTATCTGGACACATTCATGGTCAACCAGTCTTTGTGGAAAAGGGAAAAATGAAATTATAACAGACCAAGGGTCTTTTCCTTATTTTGTAAAGCTATGTGGTTAACATACAAATGTTCATTAACATGCATCGTCCCTGTCAAATAAATAAACATCGGATATATGTATTATTATATTTATTTATTGTGTTCATCTGTAATGTGAAGATTCTAGCTTTAATGAAATGAAATATCCATGTCACGGTCAGTGTAGAAATACAGGCTGATGTTATTTTTAACCAAAACTTTGTTTAGAGAGTTAAAGAGTGACTTTCTGTAAACACGTCAGATTCTATTCTGGGAAGCATCTGGGGGCTTGAGTTTAGTGCACTTTGTGCTCAGATAAGAATCTGCAAACAGGAAAGATTCAGAGAGCTAAAAATAGCGGACAGCTTCAGGATGAAATGCACTTCTGATGCTTCTGATTGGTCAGTATATGATTGATTATTGTGCAACACTGAAAACTAAATTGTAACCTAAAAACAGTAACATCTAAATGAACTGGTCTTATTGAAATCAAATCAAAAATATATATGATTTAGCATCACCAAATCAAACTAAATACATACATTTATACCTAAACTTGTGTGTTAAATCATTGCAGGTTATAAAGTGCATGCAAATGATATTTACATAGCTGTTTTAGTTTCTCATTTCTCATAATCTCATATTGTTTTTGATCCAGAGATTCAGTGCTCTTTCAGAAGATGTGTAATAGCGCCCCCTAGTGTATAACAGCGAAAACACATAAAGTTAAGCTTGTAATAGCAGGATACTTTTACAGTGTGTAGCATTTATTTAATGCTTTTTAACATCTGTACCCTTTGCTTAACTTGTTTGTGTGGTCATATCCTGTAAGATCACCTGTTCACCGAAGTAACTGAGGTTGAATCGTGTAAAGTGCATGAGGATGTTGTGGCCTCGGTGGGGTTTACACAAGCTCATGCACTCATACAAATCTAGGCCAAAGGTTGAGTGCAGGAATCCAGGCCTCAGATGACCCGCTAATGCTGGAGAGGGAAGCCAGTGTCGTTTAACAGTATCATAAAATATTATCAGGAACATGGTTTGTGCAGATCATGCACAAGAGAGAGAACTAACATCCCTGACAGACTGTCTGTTGGGTAACTTATTTAACAACTTACTAATGTCATTGCCTTCAGTTTGGACTTTGTTTTTCTCATGCACAGTTCTCCTTTATTGAGTTAATGATGTCAATCTGTTCAGGTGTGTGTGTGTGTGTGTGATTTATAACTTAAAAAAAATTCCAGTCTATGTCAAATAAAATGTACTCTCTCTCTCTCTCTCTCTCTCTCTCTATATATATATATATATATATACATATATATATGTGTGTGTGTGTGTGTTTAAATGTATCAAATACTACACAAAATATGTTCAATATATTAAAAAGATATGTATAGTAAAATTCAATTTTTTAAGTTGTATAAAATATATTTTTATATATAAATTCAAATTCTATTTTTTTAAGTTGTATAAAATATTTTGTATATATAAATACAAATCTGAATATATACGTATAGGCCTATGTCTATATATAAAAATCTATATGAATCTATATATAAGCAATGTGTGTGTTTATAAAATGATCACGTACGCACACACACACACACACACACACACAAGTACATATACATATAAACACTTGTTTAACATTATTTTTAATGGTGTTATGGTGCAGTGATGAAATAACTGAGATATTGCAGTGTTGTGAAGAAAATCGATGCTTTTTAATACTCAATGTCACTGTCAATGTCAGCTTTATTCATATAGCACCATTAAAAACAACAACTGTTGCCCAAGGTGCTAAACAAAATATCAGAACCTTCAATAAAAACAATAACAACATACAGGTTATACAGATTGAAATCACTGAATGCACATATTAACTAAATGCTAAAGAGTAAACACGTGAGTAAATGCCCGAGCTGAATCAGGTTCAGCAGGGATCATCTTAAATATCCGCACATCAGTGTCATACACACAGCTGACCGTCTGTGGACCATCCGCACACACAGCGCCGATCAGCCGCTGATCACGCAGCGACGCGCGCTCCTGATTGGCCCACGCTCTGCACACCTTTGACGCTGATTGGCTGGAGGCGGAACCACGACCTCGACGGCGCGGCTCGGTTTTCTGAAATATGTGAATGAACCCAAGACAGACACAGAGTTGATAACCGAGAGAAATCATGCAGCATCAGAATGGCATCCAGATCTAAATGTGTAAGTAAAAACAACTGTATTTATGCATTTAAGACTTTAATTTGATCTGCTACAAAAAAAAATTAAACCCGCTTCTCATATTAATGCCTTCTTTTCGTCATGTTTCCTATTATATTTTTTAAACATGTTTTTAAAAATCTGAATTTGAATAATACTGGTCAAAGCTATTGAAAAATAATAATTATGAATAGTAGATAATGTACAAACGAATCAATTGATTGAGATGATGACTTTTATTCATTATTTAATAAAACTACATTTTAAGCATTGAAAATAAAACAAATTTTTTCTGTAATTTATATATTTTATACCTACTATCCTGCTATATATATATATATATATATATATATATATATATATATATATATATTATTATTATTATTATTATTATTATAAAAATTTTTTGTGAGATTATGCAAATTGACATTTGACCAATTATCATTATATGTGTGTGTTTGTGTGTGTGTGTGTATATATACATATAAATACACACACACACAAAATTCTGTTACTGATTTTAAATTACAGGACACAAATTTTAGCCATGTAATCTAATCTATTCAAATTTTAAGTCTACTTTTAGATTATTTTGATCTAATTTGCTTATCACATTGATTTCAATAGGATAATCCTTGTACCATATTCATATAAAAATACACAAAGATGACACAACATGAAGTACGTTAAACATTAGATCAAGCTTTCCTAAACTGAGGTTTGTGAAGGAACTGCAGGAGGTTTGTGTGTTTGACATGAATTAGATGTGCTTGATTTGCTTTAGCCTGTGAGGTGCTCAGTCTCAGACCGGAGATATTCAGAAGCTGTGGAAGCGCTGATGTCCATGAACCTCCAGCAGAGAGTGTCCTCTGATGTGTGTGAAGACCCCCTGCAGTCCAGCACACAGGTCAAGCTCACAAACAGATCCAGGTCATGTCCCAAACAACAGCAGAATCTAAACCTCAAATTCTATACCATTTAAACAGATGCATATGTTTTTGCACTGCATTTAATTTGTGCATATTTAAATTAAGACATGCACATTTTTTTTTTCATGCACATCCAAAATATATTTTAAAGTGTTTATTTTATTGCATTTATTTATTTACATCTGTAAATTTCATTTCCAAATCATATCGTTAAATGCAGTGAGTTTGTATATAAACATTTATGCATAAAAACATGTTGAAAATGTACAAAACATATATTTTCAGATTTATGGTAAAAAAGATAATTAAAAACATTCATCCTGGCTTCATCCAAGTGTTCAGATTGATTAAAATCCTGAATTGTAACAATTTTTATAAAACTGCCTTGATTTTTAGAAAGGTGTTAAACATTAATTATTGTTATTACATGAATAATATAATAAAATAATTTTTAAAAGTATTACATTTTGAATTTCTACTTTTGTGAAGTCATGAAAAAATGATATATATGACATAAAAATATTAATAAAATATATATTAAAATCTTGGTGTACAAATAGATAAAAACTTGATGTACTAAAATATCTAAAACTGAAAAAAAAATATATAGACATATTATAAGCATTCTAAATAAGTTAAAAAAAATCATAAAATATAAAAATAAATACTTATTCAAAATAATAATAAAAAATAAAATAACGTGACATTGATGAAAATATTCAGGAAATTAGTGCATATTTAATTAGATGTCTCATTCATGATATTGCAATTTTAAACAGAAATCAGATCTTATCAGCTATAGAGAATATGTTGAGAACTATAAGTTTGATCATCTATTAGTGTGAGGTCCATTAGTAATTTTACCTGTGTGCCGTAAAACTCATTGTAGTACAGTGATAAGATAAATACAGTCTTAATTTCAGTTCTCTATTGAGATTGTTACTGAAATGGGCAAAACTCAAAACTAAGACATGCATGAAAATAATAGCACAATATGACCTGAAGATGTTTTTAGTAAGATTCATCCATAAAGCTGGTTCATTAATAGACATGAACTGGTTGTATTTTCCAGGTTATGTCATGCATGACTCCACCGTCCAGCCCCGACAGCGATCTGCACCTGGGGTCAGAGGTCACGGCTTCACCCGAGGCCAGATCTCAAGCGGTCAGCGTGATCCGGCACACGTCAGACGCCGACCGTGCTCCGCTCAGACCTCCAGCAGATCTCCCATCAGCCCCTGCTGCAGTCTTCCAGATGCTTCCGGTGCCAGCGAGCTCCGGATCTCCTCCGGCGTCGGTGCTGTTCGTGGCCGAATCTTCAGTCCTGGTGATTCTGCCCCCTAAACTAACATCCACAGCACCTTCAGTGGGTTTGAAGTTCCCCGCCATCGCTCCGGCTCCGGCCCGAGACTCGTCCGCAAACAGAGCCGCGTCTGGAGCCGTCCCATCACGGCCCCGCGATCACATCTGCACCCATCCCGACTGTGGGAAGACGTACTTCAAAAGCTCCCACCTGAAAGCACACCTGAGGACACACACAGGTACAGAGAATATCGGCTTCTTTTACACTGACACACGCGCAGCGCTAGTTTCACTGTTAGCATGATTTAGATCAGTGCTTCTCAGCAGATTATTACTTTGGACTGAAAACAGGGTTTCTGCAGGTTTTATGAAATGCAAGACATTTGTAGAGACTTTTTTGTAACACAGTAAATAAAATGTAAAATAAATAAATATATACGGATTGAAAAATACAACAAATCTCCATTTCTTTTTATTTAAAAAATAAAAACAATAAATCTGTATATATATATATATATATATATATATATATATATATATATATATATATACATATATAATTAATTATTTATATTAATCAATTATATTAATTATTAATTAATTATAATTATTATTAATTAAATATATATATTTCATTTAAATAAATTAATATTAATTTTTTTTTTTGCTTAGAGGTTATTCTGATTAAATAAAAATAAAACATTATATATATATATATATATTTTATTTTATTTTTTATTGTTTTTTTTTCTCGCTCAGATAGGTTATCCTGGTTAAATAAAAAATAAAATAATTATACATATATATATATATATATTTTTTTTTTTTTTTCGGGGGGGGGGGGGGTTCTAGAGATAACTTTATTACTGTACCTTCTGAACACACACTGCAAAAAAAAAACAGGTTCAAATATCTCACGATTTCTAAATCAAGATGACATCAGAAATCAAGTGAGTTTGCGATTAAAACAAGATCAAACATCAATCAAAAGGCTCAGAAAAATCCACTTGATTCAAAAGTAAAACATCATTCTCTGGCGCAGATATTTGTTCTCGTCTTCTGCATAAATTCACTTGATTTGTTCAGTTTCTCAGAAACAAGGCTCTGTGTGTTCAGTTTGCATTTCAAGTAGATATATGTTGATTTAAAGATGATTAGATATTTGCTTTGGAACACAAACCACTTACTAAGGAGCAAGATATACATTTTTGCAGGTGTGTGCAACATCTAACACCAAGACTGTATGAATTGAAGACGTTCTGCTTTATTTGAGGACGAGCTGATGATTTTATAAGACCTGCAGAAACAAAGTGAGAGTCTGGTTTACCGTTCTCAGGTGAGAAGCCGTTCAGGTGCTGCTGGGACGGCTGTTTACGGCGGTTTGCCAGATCTGATGAACTGTCTCGTCATCGGCGCTCTCACACAGGAGAGAAGCGCTTCTCCTGTCCTGTTTGCCACAGCCGCTTTGTGCGGAGCGACCACCTGGCAAAACACACACGCCGCCATCTAACCGCCCGGAGAACACCGCTGTGGCAGAAGGAGGTTTACCGTCTTCACAACATCAGAAACCTGCAGCCTCTGGCTCCTAAAACTGAGAGCTGACCCAGTCCTTCACAGCTTCACCTTTAACTGTTTATACATATATATGCACTGCTGTTCCAAAGTTTGGAATCATTAGGACTTTTTTTTTATTGTTTCTGATATGTTTGCTGCATTTGTTTAATAAAAAATACAGTAAAATCAGCAATATTGTGAAATATTATTAGAGTTTAAAACAACTGTTTTCTGTGTGAATCTCTGTTAAACTGTAATTTATTTCTGTGATGCACAGCTGAATTTTCAGCTTCAGTCTTCAGTGTCACATGATCATCAGAAATCAAAAATATATATTTTTGTGGAAACTTTTACTATTAAAGGAACAGCATTTCTTCGAAACCGAAACGTTTGGGATTTCTGAAGATCATGTGACACTGAAGACTGGAGGAATGATGCTGAAAAAAAACTTCATTTAAATTGTTATATTTCACGACAGTACTTCAGAAATCGTTCTAATATGCTGATTTGCTGTTCAAGATGCATTTCTTATTATCAGTTTTATCTTCTTAAATGTTGATGTTTAAATTGGTTTGGATTTGTGCCAAAACGAACAATGAATGAACATTTTATTAACTAATGTTAACAACAGTTCATAAATACTGCAACAGTTGTACTGTTACCTAATGCATCATTATAAAGCATCACTCTTTTGTTAGTCTCTAAATGCCTTTTTTTTTGTTGCATATATTAATAAATATATTTTTTTTAAATAAAAGTTTTCATTTTCAATACTATGAAGAACTCAGATTCATTACTCAGTAACCAATTAGCTTACCAACTTTTTGTAAAACACACTGCATTTGTTTCTAGCTATCGTTTGATAGTGAAGAGTAAATGCAATGTTGTAGCAGACATTAAAAAGGAAATACGACTCCACATGGCCATTAATGACATTTTATTAACAGCAAACCGCTCCGAAACTGAACAAACATTTCTTTCGTCCAATTCTTGTTCCTTGTTGCACAGTGTATTGCTTTCACCTGGATCTTGCAGGTAAAGAGCAACAGAAGAGCTTCCTCTCACTTCAACCAGCAGCACTTGCTCCAGCCGTCTTCAACACATTCTCAGACACTTAAGCAGACACTTCCTAATTTTGTGCATTACTTCATTATGAAATGCAACCGCACTTGTCATCTTTCATTTAAATGCAGAAACAATGCAATGCAATGCAAGTATTTACAACTGGATCAGATCTTTGCACTTACTGTTGTCTGCATTTGCACACTTGTGTTAAAAAATTAGGTTGAAAGCTTTGGATCAGTGTCTCAGCGATGGATGCTCTGCAGTGAATGGGTGCCGTCAGAATGAGAGTTGATAATAACATCATAATAATTACAAAATCAAAGACATTTTTAACTTAATTTCTGGCCATTATTACAAGTACTCTAGACTTAATAACACTTCCTCCAGTGGAAATGTTTTCTCACCTGAATCAGGAGAGAAATATGCACAGATGAAATCATTTTAACGCTGGATTTGTTTCAGTTTTTGTCTTCTCCAGATGTTAACTGGAGTGCTTGGAGATTATTGTGATGTTTTAATCAGCTCTCATTCTGACGGCACCCATTCACTGGTGACTAAGTGATGCAATTCCTCCAAATCTGACGAAGAAACAAACTCTTTTATAACTCGGATGACCTGAGGTCGGGTCCATTAGCAGCAGATTCAGCGTTTTTTCGATGAACCATCCCTTTAATGTGCATCCTGGGCATACGATTTCAACAGTTTATAAAGTTTCCGTTGTATTTTGTCACAGTGTTTCGCTGAACTATTCCTTTAACAGTTCAAACTGGACGAAGATCACAAGTTTCCAGTTCATAACACAAACAACAAAAAACAAGTGCATGTTTCTTTAAAAGCATCTCATGAAACTAGACTGGAGGTTTAATAAATAACTTGGTACATGACTGATTCCTTTAGTAAGAGGAAATATTATGTGTATATATTAATAAAACTGACTTCAATATAATTAAATGCATATGTGTAGAGATCTGTTAAAGCTGATGGCACCCATGGTCAATAACACTTCTTTCCAAACTTCTTCAAAGCAGCTGAAGCTTCATCAGAAGAGCCCAGGTTCTTAAGTGCTTAGTCGAGATAATGATATTAATAAGTGGCTTTATGTCACGCCGGGGTGGAAACGGACGCCTGGGATATGTTTGGTTGCGAGCAGCACAGTACCAGAGAGAGGTTCTTCATCCTCACGTCCAAAGTGAGGCCGCAGTTATGAACCTGTAGCCTGCAGCAGGAAAACAACTGGATTAAGAACCAGAACCAATGCAGTGGGTTCCTGTGACACTGAGATTCACTCTGTACCAGTCAGATTCGGTGATGCTGTAGAAGACGGGTGGTTTGTGTTCCTCTCCATTAGTGAATGTGGCCCCTGTGTTCTTAAAGAGCAGCCAGTCTCCGACACGGAGCTCCGGAAGCAGACATCGCTCCAGCACGTGATCCAGATCGTCATCAGACGGACCCCACAGACTGCTGGAGAACAGCGGCTCTTCTGCGCTCACCTCCTAAAGAGACCCACATTACACATGACCAGCTTTAACAATTCTGTCATTTCCCCCCACAAAATTCAAGTTTTTTTTTTTTTAATCCCGTTTTTTTTTTTACTGTTTTTTCCCCCAAATTCCGTGCCCCACCAAAATCTTGTTTTTGTTTTTTTTTTTGATTGTTTTTTTACATTCTTATTTTTTTATTTTTTCAGTTTTTTTTAACCCACCAAATTCCGTTTTTTTTGTTCTGTTTTTTTGTAATTCAGTTTTTTTACCCCCCCCAAATGTAGTTTTTTTTTATTCTGTATTTTACCCCCCCCCCAATTCCGTTTTTTTTCTTTTGTTTTTTTCTTATTCCATTTTTCTTAAAATTCCATTTTTTTTTAATTCCGTTTTTTTACCCCCCCAAAATTCCGTTTTTTTTATTCTGTTTTTTTTTTTTTTACCCCCCCAATTCGGTTTATTCCGTTTTTTTTTTTTATTAATTTTTTTATCCCCAAAATTTCGTTTTTCTTTTTAAATTCCGTTGTTTTGTTTTTTTTTATTGCGTTTTTTTTTTCACATTGTGTTTTTTTACCACCCAAATTCCGTTTTTTTTTTTTTTAATTGTATTTTTTACCACCCAAATTCCGTTTTTTTTTTTTTACCCCTAATTATTCAAATGCATAAAAACAACTTAATTTGTCAACTTAACTTTTTTCTTACAATAGCCTTATGAAATGTTTTCCCTCTTGGAAATTGTGTTGTGTATTTACATTTTTCTGGATTTCAAATGAACGCATAAAACATTCATTTAATTTCTCTTTTAATTATTGAAAATTAAGCAAACTTGATTTTTTGGTAAACAAGGGATTTACTATTAAAAATAAAACATGGAAGAAATGTTGTGTGATTATTCCTTAAAAAAATAATGTTTATTTGTTTTTAAGTAGTAGTAGGCTATGTGCATTCTGATGAACATTTGTGGCAAATACTTGTCTTTAAATTAAACCGGACTTTTATTTTGACGGGTTAAATATAAGGCAAAGAGTGAGATCTTCACCTTGTGTGCCGAAGGCATCGATATTGAATCTTCACACAGCAGCTTACTGCCAAAACTCCCATAAACCCCATCGTTCATGTAGTAGAGAAACTCAGGCTCGTCGTTCGCAGACAGTGCATCTGAAAAACACAAACATGCGTTTAATAAACACCTTATGATCAGTGCATCACCTACGAGACATGCAGTGGGATTCTATTTGATTTGGACGATATTGCAACATGAAATATTTAGTACTTATCCAAATATATCTCCATCAAAATAAAGCCCATGGTGCATCATAAATATTGACTAGTACTCACTGTGTGCTTGACCACTGAAATCACGAGCCACGCTCTTCTTAGCGATTATATTCACGGCCAGCGTGAAGGCAGACGACACATAATAAACCCCGGGTTCAGCGATGATAGACAAGCCGGTCGAGAGAGGAAAATACACGTCCAGCATGGGCTTCAGCATCTGCTCCACCTGCATACATAAACAACACTAGAAGCTCAACGGCGAGGGGAACAGCATAAAATACAAGAAATAGATTAGAAAAAGCACAGCAGAATACAGTACCTCGTCTAACTGCGCCTCACTTCCGTCAAATCCGCTTCCGACGTCCAGAAGATTCATCTCAAAGCCAAGCTCCTCCTAAGAGCAGATTCATTAAGAACACGTTTCTGAAAAAGGGGGAAATAAACACTAAAAGTGACATTTAGATAAATAAAACTCATTCCCTGACTCACCCCCATATCGAAAACACAGCGGGCGTCACAAACCGCACGAGAGAACGCTTGTGCATCCTGACAACAACTGGGAACGCTGAATCTGTGAGCAGAGCGTGAAATCAAAACATACCTCAGTGACCTCCTTTATAAATGTCTTTGGGTTAATTGTGCACGAGTCATAGAAAAATATCGTTCATTCTCAGAAAAGCTCTACGGACACTAGCTTTAATGTCTAATGCAATCACATGGGAGGTTATATATATATGTATTTACAGATTGCATTGCTTTATGATTTCGGCTTTGCTGTTATTATTGTTTTGTAAAGTGGCCAATCAGAGCCATGTAAGAATCCGCTCAACAGCGCTCAAAAAGCTTCGTGTTAGATATTTGTGCTTTCGACAACACATTTCCAGAGGCATTTTTTTACCTTTATAAGGGCCTTTTATATCCTTGTTAGATCTATGCATCATGTTTTGTGTCAAACTTTTACATTTAATCAAATTCAATTAGAATAATAAGACTCTATAGACTGTTACCAATCAAATGAATCAATATCAACAAAATCTATTTTTTTTAATTGGCACAGAAGCAGCATTGAATAGTATTTACACTGCACTTAAAAATAAAAAATGATATTAAAAAAAAATTATATATATATATATATATAAATTTTTTTTATTAAATTTTTTTTATTTTATAAAATGATATTTTATTTTAACCTAGAACTGCCAGTAGGTGGCAGTAAGTCAAAAAAAAAAATTCTAATACAATATTATTTTAAAAGCATTGATCACATAGTTATATTTATCCAAACAGTTTGCTCAAAGGCTAATTCGTTCCTGAACAAAGCCAGTGTTTGTCTTAACGAATGAATCACTGATCATTGCTGCTTTTTTTTTTTTTTTTTTGTTAACAAAAGTAAAAACAATATATTATCTTCTCGTTTACTGAACTGCTGTACTCATGTTTTTACTAAATCAGAGATATCCTCAACACTATTAAAACAATACTATAACTCACACTCCTACATTAGAAATAGGACCATGTCTAAACACTTTCTGAGGCCACTGTGATTTCTAAAAGACTCACTTGACTCCTGTAACGTGCAGACCGAGCTCTCTGGCTCTCTCCAGCAGATGTCTGCAGTCCTTCAGCGTGGAGCCGAACGGCATGAGCATCTCCTCGCGCTCGCAACAGCTCTCTGAAGTCAACAGCAGCAACACTCTGTTGCAGAAAACCAGTTCATAAAGATGAGGGTTAGTATCAATCGAATCCAGTGCATTAGTGCGAACGCAGCCAATCAGAGCTGCCGCTTTCGATGACATCATCAGCAATAAGACTACTTTGAGACAGTAAAAGCACTTTTTGCTTTCAATGTGCTTCTTTGTTCCCCTTTATGGCTTTATATTTGCTTGTATGTTATGAAGCTCTATTTAGTTTGTAACTGAAGCTTTTTATTTTTTTATTTTAAAGAATAAAAAAAAAAAATTCTCGCAAATCTATATTTATAACAGATATTATTCTAGAAACAAACTCCAGGAAAAAAAGAAGAAGAGAGAACGAATGTGAATATCTTTTTTTTTTTATACTTTTTTTTTTTTATATAATTTTCATGTTTACGATTCTTTGTTGTCGACTTTTTCCCACAATTCTGCATTTTCAGTGATCATTTTATCAGGACTTCAAGGACATTTTGCATTTAACTACAGCTGGAATGAAAGACAACAATCTTTTATATATATATATATAATAAGTAGGATGCATGGGAACCCTGTTCTGTTTTTTTCCAAAAAAAAAAAAATGCTACTTTTTATGTCAGAACTGATACATTTTTCTTTTATTATTGTGGAAAAGTCAGAATTGTGAGATTAAAACTAAGAATTTTGATTTAATTTTTTTTTTTTTTTTTATTGTAAGTCAAATATATATATTTATTTCTTTTTGGCAGAACTACGCTTTGTGTTTTAGTGCACCTATGATAAAACAAATCCACCAACAAACATATAAATCAAGTAATGTTATCGTAACACAGATATCATGTGAGAACTGTGAGATGTTTGTATTGTGATGAGCCTCTCGTAATCGCTCACTTTGCTTTGGGATGACATCGTGCAATCTTCCTCAGCTCTGCCTCGTTATCACACACCAGGACGGAGACGTTGTGTTTGACTGCGTGTTTGATAAGAGACAGCTGTTTACACGTGCCTCCGAGAACGATGTCCTGAGACGGGACGCCAAAGCCCTTCACTAAGTCCAGCTCATGCTGAAAGACAAGCACACACAAAGCTATGAATATAAGGAATAATAGATTTTATAAATACAACTGGAGTGCTATTTTAAGACACTGAGCACAGTAGAGAGGAGATGAGACTTATATTTGATATATTCACCTTGTTTGAACAAACAAAGCCTGTGCCGAGAGCCGCCAGGATTTCAATGACCACAGGGCTGCTGTTGCTCCTGACCGTGTAAAAAGGCCGAATCTGGTCCATTTTGGTTCTCCAGCGAACGTGCTGCCGCACAATCACCCCCAGGTCAGCCACAAAAAATGCACTCTTCAGTGCCTAAAGAAAAAACAACATGCATCATGCTTTGGTATAGAGAGAGAAGACACAATAAAGCAGTATTCCCTTGTTATACTCACAAGAGTTTGATCACGGATGTGTTTATCGATCACATCTCGGAGAGCTGCGCTTCCTTCCAGCAGCTCGACGGAAAAGCGTGGTTCATTCAGAGATCCCTTCATAGTCATCCGTAATCTGACGCTCTGACAGGCATAAAGCAGGTCACCTATTTATGACAACTGCAACAAAATAAATAAATGCAAGCTCATGTAAATGATAGGGCATGAGCAATTATTACATAACTGAACTTTTAAGTCTTTTCTTTAAATGTATAGAGGTTTTATTTGCTTATGCACACTAATAATAACATTATATAGCATCCTCTCCTCACATTATATAAAATTAAAAATAAGCATATATATTTAGATATTAATGCATAATGGAATCATTGTTTTAAGCAATTGTTCATTGTAGCCAAATATCATAACAATAAAATTAAAGCTTGCATTTTTACAACGCCCACCAACAAACAAATTTCTACAACAAAGTAGAAAAAAATAAATAAAAAATACTGTATATAATAATGAATTTTTATACCTAGTTTAGTCTATATTTTCAGGTATTTCAACTGTAGTATTTTATACATTTAGCATAATTTAAATATATTATATAAAACATTGTATTTAAATAAATTACACACACACACACACACACACACACATATATATATATATATATAAACCTAAAATTGCGTATATATTACATAAAAAAGAGGATAAGATAAATTAAAACATTAATTGACGTGTATGAGCTGTATGGATGGACTTACATAAATGTTGTGATGGATAGGCCTTAGAAATATATATTGTCATATATTTATGGATTTAGCAGACGCTTTTATAATTTTTTTTTTTTTTTACAATGAAAATCGAAATTAGACACTGAAACGAATAAAACGTGTCTTTTATATAACGTACATACAAAATGTTTACCATATGTTTTTTTTTTTTTACAAAAACTCCCTGATTTATTAATCAATAATAACATCGCTAGTATTTATTTAATGCTAACCGTCACCAGTATTCAAGTCAAAAGCTATTTATATTAATAACATTAAATCATAACGAGTTCGTTTAGACCGTAAGCAGTCAAGTATTCATAAACAACTCGAATATTTTTGTCAAATATAAACAAGAGGCTAACACGTACATGTTAGCTTGTGAACCCAGAGCTAACGTTACTTACACGGGAGAAAGCGCGGGCATTTGAGGTAAACCGTCTTCTCTTTCTCGGCCGAATGTTTACGAGATGATAAAAGCACAGATAGGAGACGTAACGTTGATGTTTTGAGTCATATATCCGTGTTTTAATCTACTGAGCCTCGGACCATGTGGACAGTTTCGGGTGCTGGATGACGTCTGTTGTGAAGGATGAGGGATGAAGGCGTGAAGTAGGCGGGGCGAAGATTTAAATAAAGCAATGAAGGGGCTGAAAGGGGCGGAGCTTCTGTTTCGAAAATTATGAGAGAGTGAGGAACGGAGGTTAATTTATGCGGTAAAGGGGCGGGGCTTCTGTTTGAATAATTTGATTAGGAGAGCGAAGACCGCGGAACAGACAGTTTTGTTTTGTTTTCCTAATCTGCTTCTTTTAGGCCATCTATATGCTAGTGCAGACATACAAAATATATATTTAAATGCTATCTTAAATTATTTCCAATAAAATCACAGTATAGCAATATTAATCAAATTATTATAGGTAATGCGACAATTTAATTATTACAAAATATACAGACAAATGCTTTACATAGATATTATATACATACATTTTTACATGAGTATTTGTTGATAATCTTCACACGTTGACAAGTGCATGCAGCTGCAAAGCATAAACAACAGCAAATAGAATCCGTTGTAAATATAACTTTTTTAATTTTAACTTTTCGTTTATGTTTGCTATATTCAAATAATGAGTAAGATGTAAGGTGTTCAATTGTAATATTTATATATTAATATATATTGATATTGATAAGAAGGAAGTGTGCCATCTCATACCTTAGAGCCTTCATCGTCTCTTCTACAAAGTTCCTGTCAGAGGATTGTCCATTTAGCACTTTTATAGCATTATTCCAGATAAAACATTATAAATAATTCTCAGTTTATTGACTGATAGAGTATCCTATCCTCAGTATTTTTGCTCTCGTCATATCGATGACCTGCTGTTTCAGTGTCCAGTTTCTGATGAATAGAATCTAGTGACCACACTATCATCCACAGTTTATAGAGGGAGGCGTGTTTACCCTCCTCTCTCTCTCTCTCTCTCTCTCTCTTTCTCTCTTGTTACTTTCCACTTGAGATGACTAACTGATGAAGATGCTGACTTAAATAGCACTTTTGAAATAGTAACACCAAGATGTAGAGATTAGATTTGGAGAAATGTAGCATTGCATCACTTGCTCTGCAGTGAATGGGTGCCGTCAGATTGAGAGTCTGATAAAAACATCACAATAATCCACAGCACTCCAGTTCATCAGTTAACATCTGGAGAAGACAAAAGATGAAACACATCCAGTATTAAGGCATTTTTGCTTGTGGTTTCTGGCTTATACAGTCTATAATCCATGATAACACTTCCTCCAGTGAAAAAGCCCATCTCTTGTTGTCTCTCAAATCAAAGTCCACCCACACCTTTGTTGTTTTGGACTTTTTAGGCTTGTTTTCTCCGTGCAGATCTCTCTCCTGATTCAGACCAGAACACTTTTTAACTGGAAGAAGTTTTATTATGGATTATAGACTCATATTTTAGTCTTATTTGCAACATCTTATTTGCTTCTTACAAACACAGTGCTGTGGAGTGCTGTGGATTATTGCGATGTTTTTATCAGACTCTCATTCTGACGGCACCCATTCACTGCAGAGCAAGCGATGCAATGCTTCATTTCTCCAAATCTGCTCCCATGAAGAGTCAACCTAAACATTTCTTACGTTACAGACACAAATTCCTCTTTTGTGTAGTTCCCTTTTCTCCGATTGCTGAGTCCGTTTACCAAAAATCGTTTCATCAGAATGTCAAATGAGCCAACTGTGCTTCACAATAGCTCTGTTTGTTTTAGTCACGTCAATGTTGCTCGGACTGCTACACTGTCAGTCAAAGTTTCTCTTTTGCGGCACACAAAAACAGTTCCGAGTTTTGTGCCTGCTCCCTCTGGACTATAAATGAGAGTATGGCATCTAATCTAACATCACATCTACAGCGGCTCGGAGTCAACAGAGCTGTTTGATAACCATTGTTCTTGGTATAATGGTGATCTGTGTCTGGAAGGACATGTGGTTCGCCAGTCGTATGCAATAACACCCTACTGCTGTTGAGCAACAAGATTTCTCCTAAAGAAGAGCTTTGAGGCCTAAAATACAAAACAAAATAAAGGAACTCTCCAATAATCTAAAGTATTTCAGATGAGCTGATTGGGAGAAAACATAAAAGATTAAGTAAATGGTAACTTCTTTATGACTTTGCCTCATTCCAACTATATTTAAACACCATTTTAATATGTTGAAAACATGTGAAGGTCATTGGCAGTGGGCTAAATAGATAGACAGTGAGTTCATAACAAAAACAATAGAGCTTATCTTCTGTTTTCTGCCTCTATCTGTCACCTTTCAACTCTCCACCCATGTACATCAGCACCCAAATGAACACCCATTTCCTTAAACCCTTTTCAATAAATATCCACCTTTATCTTGACAAAAAGAACATCAGTTGGATTTTAACTCGATTAGTCTCTCAGTTTGAATACAAAGGACAGAGAAGTTGATTTGAGAACTGTAGCAAAGTATGACTTCAGAAGATTGTTTATCGTTACAGTTCATTTGACAGTTACATGTTGTTTTTATTAATTTTGTAGCTTGTAGATGTGTTCCCAAATATAGGAAGCTCATTTCTGCCACAAAAAAACTTTTTATCTCACAATTCTGAGTTCATGTCTCGCAATTCTATTGTCAGAGTTATTTTCTGTTTGGCTTTAGTTCCGTGTCCCTTGCTTGCAATCTGACTTTCTTAGTTTATGTCTAACGATTCAGATTTTTTTTAAAGTACCAATTTGAGTAAAAAGTGTAATTGAAACTCATCAGCTCACAATTCTAACTTTTCTTTTCAGAATTGCTAGTTTATATCATGCAAACGGCTTTTGTTTTTGTTTGCATGTTGGGAAAGAATGATGAATAAATCATTCATAATATTTACATATATGCAGATGCTTTTATCCAAATCGACTTACAGTGCAATTAGAATATACATTCTTTTATCAGTATGTGTGTTCCCAGGGAATTGAACCCACAACATTTTGTGCTGCTAACGCAATTGCTCTACCACTGAGCCACATTATTTTTGGAAATCAAGCAGTGTTTCTTATTCCCCAGGCACTCGGGCCGGCGGGCAGGTGACCGATTAGAGCGAGCGTGCCCAGACATGTCCCTATCGGTCTGGCCACCGGCCCGTTAGCGGTCAGCCCACCCTGGTGTTTGATCTGGGTGTTTGGCTCCAGCCAGTCCTGGCATTGTATCCCAAACAATGCACCCCAGACCTACTGAACTCCATAAACATATCCCTTTGTGGGCTTTTCCTCAATTTCAGGGTGGGGAACACCCGCTGCCAGGAAGAGGGACTCCTGTCTAAAAAAAGACTGCTGTGCCTCCCTCGCTGGCTGCTGACTGGGCATTCCTGCGTTTAACCTTCAGGGAGAAGTCAGCTTCATAAATACACAGACGACTGGATCATAAAGGGGTGTGTGTGTGTGTGTGTGTTTATATATGTAGTTATTATGCTATGATTAATATTTTAAATAAGCTTTTATTTATATATTAAATAATTCAGGGTTATTATTATTAACTAAAAAAATGGTTAATTGAAATGAAGCTGAAATAAAAATAAACTATAAATATTATATAATAAAAAAATGAATTATTTTCATATTTAATATTTTATTTAGATTAAGTTGAAGAACTAAAATAATTAACTGGAAATAAACTAAAAACTAAAAACTGAACTAATACTGTGAAAAAAAAGAAAAATAACAGTATTTGAAAAAGAAAAATGTATTACAAAAGTACATAACATAGTAAATTATTACGTAAAAAATAAAATAAATATAGTAATAAATTAACATTATATATACTGTAATAGTAGGCCTATATAAATAATATAAATAAATATAATTTACATTTTATAATAATGTATGTTTTTATAATTTATGTATAAGTATAAAGGGAAAAAATTACTTTTTTTCTGCTGTGTAATTATATTTTTATAAACATTTTAAAAAGTATAAGAAAAGCGAGTCTGACTCTGAATATAAGGCTTGGCCTTTGGGGGGTGAAAGAAGACACTAGATGGCTTACTGTTAAATACCCTGTATAATATATTATGTTTTTTGCTTATTTATTTATTCGTGTACTATTTTACATTTTCATTCTGGAAGTGAACTGTTCCTTTAACTGGAAAAAGAAGCTGGACTCCAGACTCCAGGGGTCGCTGTGGCCCGCGGCTGCGCATGCGCAGATCACAGCACCCAATCAGCTGATTCTGAGGGAAGCCTTCGGAAACACTGGAGTGTCATTATGAATATCAAATCCTAAAACTGATCCTTTGAAAACTACTGAGTTTCAAACTACTGAACAAGCATCGCTTCATCTCGTTCGCGGTGAAATCAGGTAAACATCCGCTATTCGTGCGATCGCTCGGCAACGTCTGAATATTTAGCTGTTTTTGCTAATTTGGATTAGAGTTTATTTTTTTTATGTTTATGTGATTTATAACTGCGTTTTTAAGTTGTTAGTTGATATTAAACATCTCATATGTGGCTCTGTGTAGATCTGATAGTGTAGACCAGTTCTCTTGTACTTTATGTATTAAGCACTGCGTGTTAATGCTATGATGCTAATATAAAATCATCATCATCATTAACAGCCTCAAATTCTGATTTATGCAGTGTTCTGTCACTTAAATACATTAGTTGTCAAATAACATGAAGATTAATATTATTCTTATTTAATACTGAGATTTTATGCTTCAAATTGATATGAATCTAAAGGGGAATTCTGTATGTTATGGAAAGCCCTGCAATATTAGTGATTAATGATTATTCACTCACATTTTTAAACTAATGAACATTTCTATTATCAGTATATACGTTTCTAGTTATGCAATTCATCAGTTAGTTATTGCTTCTTGTATATTCTTGTAGAGGAAAACATGTCTGCAAGCTATCTGTTTAATAAATTCTCATTAAAATGTCAGAGTAAAATACAGTAACTCAGCATTAACCTACCCAAACTAGTCCCCAACTATGACTTTTTGTGCCGGAATTGGTGAAAATGTTGGCGAATCTGAATTACTAAACCGATATTATTACTTGTGCTTTTGTAAATTAAAGAACGGTTGCATTTTCTTGATGTATTCGATTGAATGTCTGTTTGTTGGAGCTGGTGTTTGTACATTTCAATCAGTATATGAATGTCTTCTGGCTTCTCAGCAGCCATGACTGAGTTCTGGTTGATTTCGGCTCCTGGAGAGAAAACCTGCCAGCAGACATGGGACACACTAATGACGGCCACGACTCGCACCAACAACCTCTCCACCAACAACAAGTTCAACATCCCCGATCTCAAGGTCACATCACTTCCTCTTCCTCTTTTTACAGTCCCAGCTGGAATTTGTGATTGTGATTGGTCAGTCGTTGACATTGTTGTTTTCAGTAGAGCACAATAGTCAGGTGTCCAGTTGTTTATTTTCTCCATAAGGAAATACATTTTTACCAGTGACTTTTAAGTGAATCCTAAAGTTGTAGATTGTCGTAGCCATTCGTTATTTTTAAAATAGTAATGCTTAATTGCCAAATTTGTGGTGGGAAAAACTACATCTCACATTAAAGTGTTTCTCTTCTCTAAACGCTGTAGGTCGGGACGTTAGATATCCTGGTGGGGCTGTCTGATGAGCTGGCCAAGCTGGACGCGTTTGTCGAGAGGTAAAGTTGTTTTTCTTTCTTTTCTTTACATTCAGCAAAGCAATTCCAATGTAAACGTCATGCAAAATCAACATTCACAGTGTCTGCCAGGATATTTTTGTGTTTAATAAGATGCTATGGGGTGTTGCTTGGGTGCTTTCTGTTCCAAGTAAACATGTCTTTGGATTCTAATCTCTCTTTGGCCCTCATTCAATCTAAGTCTATAGATTTTTTTTCCCGAACCTGTAAGTAAAACAAAGATTAGTGGAGTATGTTTTACAGTAGACTATTTCGGACTGTTTCACATTTAATTCAATGTATTTACATGCCATTTCTTTGTAATTGCTTGTAAAACTTACTAGTAATTTCTGAAAGAGTGATGCTTGACTATAATAATACTAATTTAAAGGATTTTCTGTCTAAGGGAATCAAATGTGTACCTGAACCACAAAACCAGTCACAAGTGTCCATTTTTGGAAATTGAGATGTATACATCATCTGAAAGCTGAATAAAGCTTTCCATTGATGTATGGTTTGTTAGGATAACAATATTTGGTTGAGATTTTGTCACAACTACTTGAAAATGTGGAATCTGAGGGTGCAAAAAAAATCTAAATATTGAGAAAATCATCGTTAAAGTTGTTCAAATGAATTCTTAGCCATGCATATTATTAATACAAAATGAAGTTTTTATATATTTACGGTTGGAAATTTACAAAATATCTTCATGGAACACAATCTTTACTTAATATCCTAATGATTTTTGGCATAAAAGAAAAAGCGATAATTTTGACCCATACAATGTATTTTTGGCTATTGCTACAAATATACCCCAGAGACTTAAGACTGGTTTAGTGCTCAAATATCTTGCAGATTTGAGTTGTTGAGGTTTATAGTAATGCTGTATCAATGTTCAAAATTATGTTTCTTTACTTTTGTGAATTGAGGAATCTCATATAGAGGTGAGGTTACCCCAGCATCTTCCTAAAACGAGTTATTAGCAGTTTGGTGATGCACCAGTGATCATATTTAAATTGCATGACTTATAGCTCGTCCTTAGATGTGAGATTCAATTAAATTGAGTGCTTTTGTCTCGGATAAATCCAGAACCTTGATAAAAGATGGTCAAAGCCAATCAAGTCATTCTGGAGCATGTCCAGACCAAGTGTCTGATATATATTACATGTATTTTATTTTAACTTGGTTTGGCCACACCAGACTGTTGGATGCGAATAGTTATTTTAATCTAAATCTAAAAAATTAGAATTTATCGGCCGATATATCATGCATCCATAACATTTATTAACCTGGAAACCATTTATTTGTTTGGATGCAATGATTTGAATTGATTTCCAAATTAATGCATTGATATTAATTGATTTTTAAGTACAGAATTTATCATGTGTTTTACTAATTTAAAGAAATTTTAAAAAATACAGTGAACTACTCTTTTAAGAAAAAACATATTTAAGGAAAGACTTTGAGAGTCATTGCTTGGGAATCATTTTCCAATGAACCAATGTGATTTTAATCTATAGAATTATTAGATTTCAGTTTTTTAAAACCCTATATTGTGATGTTATCAGAAGCCGTTATACTAAATGAAACTGGGCTTCTTAGACACCTGAATCATCCGATATGTGGCATGTTTTGATGACTTCTGTTTCTCAGAGAATGTCCAATCTTGGCGGATTGGAGATAGTTTTCAGAGGGCTGTGATATCTTTTGATGCCGTTCACAGTGTGGTGAAGAAAGTGGCTCAGTACATGGCTGATGTGTTGGAGGACAGTCGAGATAAAGTCCAGGAAAACCTGCTGGCTAATGGAGGTGAGAGTCACTGGGATCTGTGGCATGAAATGGGATTGTTGAATTAACTCTCATTTTCTGTGCCGTGATTTAGTCGATCTGGTCACCTACGCCACAAGATTCCAGTGGGACATGGCCAAGTACCCTATCAAACAATCCTTGAAAAACATTTCTGAGATTATAACCAAGGCAAGTGATCACATCCAATTATCTCTATATGAATTTTGGGACTAAAATTGGCAATTCGTTTTCCTTTAGCACTGGTTGCTTACAGTAAAATCGCGTAAAAAAAAAGTAATGCTGTTCTGCTGCGTGAATGATGAGTGAGATGCAGTTTTAAATGAAACTCTCTTCTCCTGCTGTTCAACAGCAAGTCACACAGATTGACAACGACCTGAAGGCTCGAGCTTCAGCCTACAACAACCTGAAGGGAAACTTACAGAATCTAGAGAGGAAGAACGCGTGAGTAAACTCAGACATATCCGACTAAATCTTATTTTAGATGTTTTATTTCACATTTATTATTTAGGCTTTATAATTTATTAGGGATGCACCGATATGAAAATTTTGACCGATAACCGATATTTTTGAAAGCCGATAACCGATATTTCGGCTGATAAATCAATATACAAATTTGTATATACTTTTTGAGAGCCTGATTATAAAAAAAGGTCTCATCTTTAAAAGCCACATTCCTAACACTTCATCATAAGCAGCTTGGTTTAAACAGTGTACATTTTAAAAATAGTTTAGCTTTGCCATTACCAAATTTCATCATTAAAAGCCTTTAAAATAAATTAAATAATGCAAACGAGTTGCCTCAGGTCAAGTGTTTCTGAAGCATATAATGCATTATTTATTGGCTTTAAGACATCGGCCAAATTTTCTTATCGGACTGATACCGATAACAGAAAAAGTTTGAATTTATCGGCCGATATATCGTGCATCCATTGGAAAACCATTTATTTGTTTGGATGCAATGATTTGAATTGTTTTCAAAATTAATGCATTGATATAAATTGATTTTTAAGTACGGAATTTATCATGTGTCTTACTAATTTAAAGAAATAAAAAAAAATGTACAATGCAAAATTCAGTTTTTTTTCATGCAACACAAGTAATTTAACTTTTTTTTAACAAATATTCATGCACGTCTTTTCCATTGTACTGTATACATCTGTCAAACTCCAAAAAAGTAGTCCAATATAGTCAATTTGACTAAATGTGTTACAGTGAACTACTCCTTTAAGAAAAACATATTTAAGGAAAGACTTTGAGAGTAATGGCTGGGGAATCATTTTCCAATGAACCAATGTGATTTTCGTTGTGTCGCCAGAGGGAGCCTGCTGACCAGGAGTTTGGCAGATATTGTCAAGAAAGACGACTTTGTGCTTGATTCGGAGTACCTCATTACTATGCTGGTGGTCGTACCAAAGTAAGTGATAGATTCCAAATAGGCCTGGGACATTTTTCTGATTTCATTGATTAATTCGAATGTAATGTTTTGACACGACTTGATTTTTTATAAATCGAAAAATCGCTATTTTAAATAGAAATCCTATCAAATGTTATAATCAGACATGTTGACAATATGCTACTGTTAAGATACAAGAAGAAATCTGACCTCATAAAGCCCCACGTGATTAACCGCCCTTTAATTAGATGGTTTCAAAGAAAATGTTAATTGATTCATGCTGTTGTTAAATAAAAAAAAATATATAGAAATTGAGAATCGTCAAATGTCCTGAAAAAACAAACATTTTATTGTTATTGCCCAGCCCTAATTCCAATTAAAACAGCCTCTCTGAACATCTTTATGGATGCACATAAAGCTACTGTGTTTATTTTTCTCAATGCACATACTAACAGCATGTTTTTTAACCCTTTAGAACCAATTATAACGACTGGCAGCGCACTTACGAGACTCTTGCAGAAATGGTGGTGCCACGATCTACCAAGTAAGAAACTTACAACAATTCCATCAGTCGTTCACTTTTATTTAGGTTCATAATTCTGGAAGTGTATCGCATGTCTAAGGAATTGTGCACTTTGTCCCAGAATAGAAATTAAAGAAAATTGATCAAATGCTATAAGAACACACTCTCTTTTGACTTAAGATGATGAAATGATTCGTATTAAGCAACATATAGGTGTTTTTAAAAGGTGCTTAAAAAAAGATTAAATTGGTTTTTCGGGAAAGTTGATGGACAAAAGGTTGGGGAAATCAATGCGTCTGATTGGCCACTGGTTGAGGAGAACATGTTTAGGACTTTAAGAAACCAATTAACTAATGCAGAAGAACAAACAGACACTATTTACCAATTGATTTTTTCGTTAATCACACTGGTGATTGTCTAAAGCAATGATCATTTTGATAATGAGAACTTTCTTCACTCAAAATTATATTCTCCCTGCCTCCCAACACTAAATATTAGTGTTATTTTCTTCCCTGCAGTTTGCTTTTTGAAGACCAGGACAGCGGGCTGTTTACCGTCACGCTCTTCAGAAAAGCCATCGATGACTTCCGACTCAAGGCCAGAGAAAACAAGTAAGCAGCTGATTCCAGCTCCACCGTGTTGTCGTGAATCAGCGTTTAGAGGATCTTAATGCCTTAGTCATCGTAGTGTCTGCTTCACAGGTTCATGCTCCGGGACTTCCAGTACAACGAGGAGGAAATGAAAGCAGATAAGGAGGAGATGACCAGACTCTCGACTGACAAGAAAAAGCAGTTTGTATGCATCTGCTGTCTGGATGCTCTGAGCAGTCGGCATGTTACTTCATTTGAGCTCATTCATGCATGTGTTTGGTCTGCAGGGTCCGCTTGTTCGATGGCTGAAGGTGAACTTCAGCGAGGCTTTTATCGCTTGGATCCATATTAAAGCTCTGAGGGTCTTTGTGGAATCGGTGTTGAGGTAGAGACACAATACAACATCTCTTGAAGTTCCTAGAGAGCTCATATCATGAGGATTTTTCTGATGGATTATGTGTTATTGTAATACGCCAACCTCAAACCTAGTCCAAAACGAGCATTTATTGAAACTAAACTGCAACTTCTACAATTTGCAGACGTGGTCTAGATGAGTACACAAACATTTTCAACAAATATCAACATTTGTTTTATAAATTTGTAGCTTTACAAAGAGGCTGTTCTTCTTATATAGGATGGGACGGTGAAGAACTAGTTAAAACTACATTAAAATAAGTGATGCACTGAAATTGCGGCAACTGGATATTTTCGTCTAAAAATTCAATTTTTGGTTGCATTTACCTCTGGGAAGAAAAAATCGAAACTCGAAAAAATAACTTTACTTTTTTACAAATTCATTGCATGTTTACCTGAACTGTTGTCTTTGTTATATGATTTATGTTTAAATAAATCAAGTTACACATTATTTTTATTACAGCAATCATTTAAATGTTTATATTTCAACAACAAATTAGAGTAGAAATGTGATTGTTTTTAAAAAGTTATATGCGGTAATTAAAATTTTGTTTTTGTAATTTTGTTTTTATTAAAGTGATTTATTAATAAAAAAAATTATTTTTTTATTTTTTTTTAGGTATCGATTTTCAGTTAGACAAAAACTTGGTTTCTGTAAAAATAAATAATAATCAGCGTAATAATATTAATACATTTACAATATTTAAAAAAAGGTTTTTGGGTTATGCATGTAACCATGTAACAAGACACTGCTTCTTCTAGTAGTGAACACTATTGCATTCCTCACTCTGTTCTAGTTCCCTTGAAAGGGAACACAATTTTTTTTTAAAATTCCAGTTTCGGTTTAAACTGGTGCATCCTAAATTTTAAGATGCGGTTTTTGCCCCAGAGTTTCCCTTTAAGTGCATCACTCATTTAATTTAATTTTTGAATTCTAAACGCAGATATGGATTGCCGGTGAACTTCCAAGCGATGCTCTTGCAGCCCAACAAGAAGAACATGAAGAAGCTGAGGGAGGTTCTGAACGATCTTTACAAGCATCTGGACAGCGGTGCAGCTGCCATTATCGACGTGAGTTTTTGTGTCCTGTGGCTTAAATGCATAGAATTATATTACATTTCATGCAAGCTGTTGACATCTTTTTCCTGTTCCAGCAATCTGCGATGGATATTCCAGGCTTGAACCTCAGCCAGCAGGAATACTATCCCTATGTGTACTACAAAATCGACTGCAACCTGCTGGACTTCAAATAGAAGAACCGCTTGTTTCGTCTCTCGGAATAAATTTAATTTAAATTAAACTGTATACTGTGCTGAACTCTTGTTTTAGTCTCCTCGCTGTGCTCATTCATATTCAGAGATACGTCTCTATTGTCATATCTGCCGGCCATAGTACTTTGTTTACATTTTTGTTTTAAAGAAAAGTCGTTTGTGCATGTGAATGAAATTATGTGTTTTAAGTCATTCTGCTTATGTTTTGTCTGATGTTAGTGATAGATATCAAAATGTGTTTTTAATTAACCTTTATTCTTGAAAATAAACCAGTGGTCCATTTAAAGAAACGAAATGAGAGAAGTGTTACAAAGATGCAATGTAAATGTGATGTTATGTACATTTGGTGTAGATTATATGTGTGAAATTATTGTGTCATGGAACCAAAATATAAAATTATTCTAAGTACATAAACAATGTGTGGTGTTTGTTTGTAAAACACATTAATTAACTAAATTTGCATTTCCAGAAGGCAATCACAATGAGATGTGCAAATAAATGAATGACTGAAGGAAGGATAATTGCGATTGAATTAGGGTGAAAGAGTTTTATTATAATAAAAATAAAATATAAATAAAAACCGGTAGGCTGTTTATGATTAATCACGGTTTGGAAACAGTTATTTTATAAAAGTGCAAAATAAAAAAACAATTATAGATAGATAGATAGATATAAACATATTATATTACTTAAATATTAAATTAATTTTAATAATTAATTGGCTTTAATAATGAATCGCTTTCGTTCCGCTGTGCCTGTGTTTATATGAATGCGCGTTCACGATGAGGAGAATGACCGCAGATGCGCGCGCGTGTGCATGAGGATGCTCCTATGGGCTCGATGGGCTGCGGGGGAAGCAGATCCGCCACGATCGAACCCCGTTATTACGAGAGCAGAGACACCGAGTCGACGTGGCTGACGAGCACGGACACGGACACGCAGCGGGCCGCCGGTACCGGAACCGGAGAGAGCGCGAGCGACGATGACAAGACCGCAGCGGGAGCCGCATCAGGTCAGAGTCACACACGATCATCTGTTTAATACACCGACACAGACGCACACGCTCTTTAACGATGTCACGGTGTTTATATACTTAGGCCTAATGGAATGCATCTTCGCAGTGTATCGTTTATGATTATGAATATGCAATTGTCACCTGAAACACTCTCCGAGGCCCATAACGCAGAACTCACAGATGCAAATAGCAATATATCATATTTCTAACCAAAATTTACCATGGTAACCATAGAGCCGACATCCCATAGTTACACTGCGGCATTAGTCATCAAACTCAGGTCAACACTGAACCAGGGGCCAGGGGCCCATTACAGGACACTTTCAAAATGAAATAAAACAACTAAAAATCAAGATATTTCTTATTTACTGCTCAACAGCTTCTTGGTTACTTTTGAAAATCATGAGGTTTATATATGAAAAATTCATGGAAATTAATAACATTTTTATAGATTTAGAACCATGCTTTAAAATTTTTATAGGGTAGAAATTCTGAGTAAACAATATTTTTATTTATTTATTAGTATTTAGCTTTTTTTTATATAATAGTAAAAACAAACATCAGATAGAACATTAAAACACACACACACAGACAAAGTGAGTAAACAATTTATTTGTTTGTTTGTTTATTACTATTTAGCTTTTTTCAAATATAACAGTAAAAACAAACATCATCAGACATAACATACAACACACACACACACACACAGTGAGTAAACAATTAATTAATTAATTTGTTTATTTATTTGTTTGTTTGCTTATTTATTACTATTTAGCTTTTTTCAGATATAACAGTAAAAACAAACATCAGATAGAACAAAAAATAAAACACACACACACACACACAAAGTGAGTGAACAATTTATTTATTTATTTATTTATTTGTTTGTCTATTACTATTTAGCTTTTTCAAATATAACAGTAAAAACAAACATAATCAGACAGAACATAAAATAAAACACACACAAAAAAAGATTAAACAATATTAATTGTTATCTTTTATTAATATCAATTTATTAATACTAATCTTTTATCCTTGTCTAGTAAATCATGAATAACCAATAAAAAAAATACCATTCAGCTCCTAAAACGTAATTTTATTTACATTATAATATTTACATTTTTATTTATATTATTTTATATTTTAATTTTGACTTGAACTCGTTTTATTTTATTTCATTTTATTTTTTTAACAGAAACTAGAGTCGATTAAAATGAGTTGCTCATGAGTAAAATGAGCAAAACAAAACTAGAGAGAGATCCGCTGGTGTTCATGCATATGAAGCTCTTGTGTGTTGTTGTTGTTGTTGATGTAAAGATCAAAAGGAAGAGAAGCCTGTGACCAGAAGCTCTTCTGCCAAAGAGAAGAAGCTGGTGAACGCTGGCACCCAGTGTGGAAGAAACCCCGGCGGCACCCCGAGGAGACCAGCGCACAGAGACCAGGTCTGACGGGAGGAGATATGGAGAAATGTAGCATTGCATCACTTGCTCTGCAGTGAATGGGTGCCGTCATGACAAGAGCTGATTAAAACATCACAGTAATCCACAGCACTCCAGTCCATCAGTCAACATCTGGAGAAGACAAAAGCTATAATCCATAATAACACTTCCTCCAGTGAAAAAGTGCATCTCCTGTTGTCTCTCACATCAGAATCTGTTTAAACTCTGCTTGATCTGTGCAGATTTCTCTCCTGATTCAGACCGGGACATTTTTTGCATTCGTTTCTCACAAACACACAACGTTTGTCTTCTCCAGATGTTAGCTGACGGACTGAAGCGCATTTTTTAATCAGCTGTTTGGAGTCTCTTTCTGACGGCACCCATTCACTACAAAGCATCCATTTGTAAGCAAGTGATTTGTTATATATATATGTGCCGGACCCTCATCTATTTATCTTCATCTGTTATTATATATAATGTCTTCTCATCATATAGTGCATCTTTATAGACTGATAAATATATATATATTTTTTTTTTTTGCAGGATAAGAGTAAATCAAAGACAACCCCCAGAAAGACGGGGTTAAAAGTGTCCGATCCGACTGTAAACACAGAGGTGATGCCTTGACATGAGTTTGATGCTGTCAAACACGTCTAATTAAATGCATATGTTAAATCGTCTGTTTGTCTGCATGCAAACGCTGAGCGCTGGAGCGGATGCTGACCCTGACCCTGACATGCTGCAACGCCTCATTTGCATCTCTGAAGTGTTATTTATTTCCCACCAGTATTATGTATTTTCATCAGTATTGTGATATTCTAGTGCCTAATGAGTCTGTGTGATAATGCAGATGTCTCAGGTTGTGATGGGATGAAATGAAGACGCAATCAAACACAACATTGTCTTGTTTCTCTGCAGACTGATTTAGTTATGATTCAGTGGAGTAGTATTTATTTTTATTTTTGTTCATGATATCATTATTTACAGGGACTCAAAACAGCACAAGAATATTTTGAATTGATATTTTACTATAAACTAAGGAACTGATTAAAAAAAAACAATAAAAATTCTGAAATGGAAATATTTTCTTGCTTACATCTTTTAAATTGCACCAATGTGTTTGTGACATACTGTGCTGATATGATAGAAAACATTGTAAAATATGATGATTTATCAACTTTTGAGTCATGTGTGGATCATAAAAGCAACAGAAATAACAAAATCAAAAATCATATTACATAAATGTATTTTAATATGGTAAAATTACTGTTTGACATCTAATGAGTTGGAAAGAAATACATATAAATATATATATATATTTTTTTGTGTGTTTAATATTACAGAGAATCTTCACTCTTTATATGAATAAGTAAATTCACAGCCCAATGATTATTATTGTGTTTTATTATTCTATAGATCATCACTGACCGAACTGATTTAAAATAAAATTCACAGCCAAGTTACTGGTCTGTTTTACATGCATGCACATTTTTACACATTTATTTACATGTTCTTAGCTTCCATGATCTCAAGTGATGCTCCAAACATGTCAAGAGATTAAAAATCTACAGCATTTGTGCAGATGTTAAAAATGCATGTGCAGTTATACTGTAAACAGACTATACATTAACTCGACTCGATGGATATTGCAATGCTTAAAAAGGCAGTTTTTCTAAGGCAAATTAATAATGGCTTAAAAGGAATCGAGAGACACTTCAGAGCTAATGAATAAAACATTTTTCCTCTCAGCTGATGAATCCAACTAACAACATCCTCACAACGAGCCCTGGCTCTCATGCTCACTTCATATCAGATTATTAAAGGAAAAAGGCAATGATTTAACAGGTACAAATTCAAGTTTTCTGTATAATTAAACACTGATTGTTACATTATAGGATGAGAGAAATAAAATATTAACAAAACTACTGAACACACAACAGGAAAAAGTTGCATTGAAAACTTCACTTGAATAAATATTATAAAACAACTCTTTAAATAAAGAAATAAAGTATCAAAAAAATGAAATGCAGTATATCAACTGTTCGGATAATAAAAACAGAAATACAATCCCCAGATTAAAAAAAAAAGGTTAAAAATAACTCTTTAAAAAAGCCCTTAAAAAAGCCCTGTGTGATTAACAGATTATATTTAAATGGGGAATGAAGATCACAATGACCTTTGACCCCAGATCATATCGAACGATACAATACTCCATTGTCCAAACGCTTGAAAACTTTCATCATCATCATCGTCCCCGAAAACATGTCATGATTAAACGCTGTACATCCCAGGATATTACTTAACATATCACGCATAAATTATTAATCATTTACTAAAAATAAATGCAACTCTTAATGTTTATAAACTGGGCCTGACATACGACTTGCATTACTCAATCAACTTACGCATAATTTACGGTCATATCTCACCTAGTTATGAGAAACGTGAGCTGTACAAATTTATCCAACATCACAATATTAAAGTCATGAATAAAATAAACTATGTGCTTTGAACCATCAGCTCTGTGTCGAGTGATGTATTTGTGCTTATTGTTTTAATACGACTGTATGTCCATTAACGAGACACGTTGAATATATATCATACATTTATAGTCAAAACGAACTCTTTTAGACGTTCCTGGTCTTATTGTGAATACGTTTTCCAGCACCGTTGGTTCACACAGCTACACAAACGTGAACGAATCCAGCTTCAGCATCAGAGGAAACAGTCCTGCGTTCATCCAATCAGCAACGCCGACACCGCAAATATGCAAATCAGATTTAGGAACGTCCCGTGTTAAACGTGGAAGAAGAAGATAACCCAGGATTGACTCCGACTTAATTATTTCAAGTGTGAAAAGTCCTAGTAAGATACGTTTATGAGTTAATGAAGCAGTAAGCCCTAAGAACCTGTGGTTTACAGTGAATTTATAACAGCTAAGGGGCGTTTACACACCGAGCACCAAACTGTAAATAAACCGTAATTAAGGGCGTGGCCACTTGAGTGCCAGTTGGATTGCCGCAGCCATCAAGCTAGGTGGGCGTGGCTTCAGCAACCAGCTCCCGCCTTTTGCCCATTTTAGATGATCCAGGAGAGACGCCTGGCTCCGCCCACTTTGAGCTTCAAAAACGCTCTTCAGAAAACTACAGGTGACATCACGGATAAACTACATCCATGTTTTTATGCAGTATGGTTTTTATACGTAAGGTAAGCACAGCAATGTTTGTAGAGTAATTTCCAACAGCTTCGAACGTAGCTCAACCAATCAGAATCAAGGACCCGAACTATCTGGTTTTTAAGGAACAGTCATGTTTACGTTTCTCAGCGAAATTGTGCATTAAAATCCTCATTTCAATAGGAATCCATGCAATCAGGAGTTTCACATGAAGGTGATTTCGCTCATGTGTACGAAGACTCAAGAAAAACATATTCGTTTCTCATTACTTATGAATGCGCTTTAAGTAAATAGTTTTAAGTAAATAGTCGCCACGTTGTATTAATTTGATCCTAAAACGAGGGAACAAATTAATACGTCATGAGAACTGATCATTTTGTTCTTATTTAACTAAAACAATGGAACGAATAAATACATTATTGTGACTTATACGGTTCTCTGTACACGAAGTCTGTCACGAATTGGACCAAGACAAAAAGCTGCTTGGTTTGAAACCACGTTTTACAGGACAGAATCCAAAACTTGTGTGTTTCTGTGTGTGGAAGAACTGCTACACATCTATAAGAGTTTATCGGCCCTGTGTATCACAGTCCTAAGATCTAGACCTCATTGATAGTTCTCTCCGAAGGCCGGTATTCTGCGCTCTTCTCTGACGTCGTATCGATGAAGGACTGAGTCTTGCGTTTCAAGCGCGCTCTCTTGTTGGCCAGAGACAGGCTGTGCTTGCTGGAGGCGATGATGTCAGAGATGAACTTCTTGCAGTCGACGCAGACCTCCATGGTGCTCCAGTCTTCCATCAGCTCTTTCGGGAGCCCCATTTCCTCCAGAGACGAGGACGACTGACGCGTGTGCTTGGATAATCTTAGAGAGACACGATAGACATGCTGAATATAAAGAGCAGAGCGGCAGAGATGTGCTGAATGCTGGGTTATTATTGTACCTGGACACTGTGCGCTGTAAGCTGGGCTTCTCTGGCTTTCGGCCGGCTGCGTCCCGTTTCAGAGTCGATGTGGACGGACCCAGAGAGTAAATTGGGAGACTGCCATAAGGCTTCGATGGGAGGCGCATCTAGAGCAATAGAAAAGGAGTGTTATGCAAGCTTGCCACCAATAACATAAAAGATTTAGTAAAGTCAGGGGGCGCATAAACAGGGTGTAACAGATCATACTTTTTTACAGCATTGTGAGCACACCGGCCTGCAAAAGTGGAGAAAAAAATAAAGCAGCCTCACTACTTTTGTCTAAAAAATACAAGTAAGCAAACAAGACTCTGGATATTTCTTACCTTTTACAAAACTGACAGGTGTAGGACCAGGTAAAGAAGGAAAACCGTTTCGTTCGGCAGCAGAAGCACAGCTGGGTGATAAGAGATATATCAGTTCATTAACACAGTCATACTCAATGTGTTTGCAATAACTTTGCTTGCCGAAATAAAAACAAGCATGTGCAATAAAGCAAAATAAATGTACTTGATATTTATCCATTAGGTTTCCTTTAGCTTAAGACTTTAAGAATTTAGCTTAAGTTGTTTTAATAGTTCTATTTTAGCATGTATTCAGTTTTAGTCTTTTAGATCAAATGTTTGCAATATATTTTTGTTTAAAGAAGTCTTTTCTGCTCACCAAGGCTACATTTATTTGATTAAAAATACAGTAAAAATATAAAAAATGTGTAATATTATTACAATTCAAAATAACTGTTTTCTATGTAAGTATGTAGTAAGCTGTAATTTATTTCTGTGATGCACAGCTGTATTTTCAGCATCATTCCTCCAGTCTTCAGTGTCACATGATCTTCAGAAATCATGAAAATATGATGATTTACTGCTCAAGAAACATTTCTGATTATTATAAATATTGAAAACACTTGTGCTATGCTGTTCTTTTATGAACACAAAGTTTAAAAGAACAGAAATCGAAATCTTTTGCAACATTATAAATGTCTTTATTGTCACAAAACAATGCATCCTTTCTAAATAAAATAATTTTACTGTAGTTTATTGAATGCATTAAACTTTTTAAATGACGCTTCCTCTGAAAAAGGTTGCTCTAAATAATAAAAGCAGTTCCCACCTTCCCCTTCTTCATGGCATTGTAGATGTCTTTAAATTGCTGAAACTTCTCCAGTTCAGCTTTAACCAAAACCTGCCGAATGTGCATCACTTCCTCCACGGTCAGAGACAGACACTCCACCGGGAAACAAAACTCCTCCTGTCCAGACACATCGGCCAGACGTCAGCAGAAAGACAGAGGACAAAGTTTGTGGACGTTACCCATCACTTTGTAACTCACTAAGGATTTAGAGCTGTGTCTGGAGGGCGGCAGGAAGTGACGCACACTGGTGGGCGTCTCCTTCTCGATGGAGTGACGGCGCTGAGCGTGCTGTCGTCTCTCCGGCTGCGGCGTGGACGAGATCGGGAGGAACATGGGCGGAGCTGAGAGACAGAGGACGATAGAGACTCTTTAATTATCAATATTATTAGGAGGCACTGCAGTATGAAACCAGTCAGAAACGGGACTTAAATGTCCTCTGGTTTCACTAGATGTCAGAGAGAATAATGGTTTTAAATGAACACTTGCTTTAGTTTACAAGCCAATGTGAAAAGGCAATACAACTTATATATAAATGCTTCAAATCAATTTGTGAAATTGAAATATTTTTTGAAAATATTTTTACAACTACTCAGCAACTGAAAATAAAAAGTAGATTAAATATATATTAAATATAGATTATTTATTAATTTTAAATTCAATTTAAAAGAGAATAGAGGATTTAGTAATATGATGCTTTTATTTTTATAGAGCAGTGTTATTTTAGTTTTAATTATTAATATTTTGAATGAGCTTTTTTTTTAATATATTCTAAATATATCTATTTTGATTTAATGTATTTTTATTTTAGTTTTAGTAATTATGTACTTCAACTGCAAACAAGTTTCTATAAGTGTTTACATTTTCATTTTTAATTTAAATTAAAAATTTAGTAATTTGGTGAAGTGGTTTTGTATTTTTCTATATTTCTATTTAACTTAAATTTATTTTGGTTTTAGTCATTGTTATATTTCAACGTCAACTGTTATTTCAGTTAGTTGTTTTACTGTAAGTTTAACTTTTTCATCTATTTATTTTTTATTTTATTTCAGCTTCTTTTCAGTTACCAAGACAACATTTCATTTAAATTAAAAACATTTAAGAAATCAATTTAAAAAAATAAAAAATAAAAATAAAATCATTAAAATTATTAAAGTAAAAAGATATATTATATATATATATATATATATATATATATATACAGTATATATATATATATATAATTTTAGTTTCTCTAAACAATAATAACAGAATATTGGACATTAAACTATGAGTTGAATTAAAAATAATGCAAGAAACAGTTTCATAAACATGTAAACATAAATAAGTGTGCATCAGGAACGACTCACTTTTCTTGCTCAGGACGGATTCTGGCGACATGTCGTCCATCACAGATGTAGAGATGCTGGAGCAGCTGGCTGACCTTTGACCTAAGGTCTCGTCCTGAACGAGAGAACACATCACTGAAGATAACTGAAGAGTATACGGCCAAAAACGATGTGTAAAACAGTCCTCACGTCTGAATCAGAGCTGTCCAGTTCAGCCAGAGTCGGTGCTTGAAGCCTTTTCCTCTGAAAGCCTCCGGAGCCGTTCTGCTGAAGAGACACGCTATTGGCCAACGGCAGCGTGCTGGAGACCTTCCTCGCATCATCCGAGGAGGAGACGTCTGGAGAAAACAGCACAGAACATGCACGTGAAGAGCAAAAAGAGATGCAAGGAAAATGAAGGATGCAGTTTAGCTTTTTAAAAAGACGTGTTGTGTTTTCATGATCTCTGTCTTCATCCGAGCCGGATTAACTCTCAGCATATATGACATTATTTAATGCCTAATCTTGATTTTAAGGTTTGAGTTATGGTCAGTGACAGTGAAAATGCAAACATGAGCCAGAAGTTTCCTGCTACATCCAAACAGCCACAGAAAATAAATGTTTTTAAACTTACATTTGACATTAAACAGACTATTTAAACAAATTTACCAAAGATTTTAAGGTAAATGATACGTTTAAAACTTATTTTCATCATTTAAAAAACTTTTGAAATTTTTTTCTTTTATATATATATATATATATATATATATATATATATATAAAGCATTAAAACTGATGCATATTTAGAAAAATAAAAAAAATCCTAATTCTAGTTTGGTGTTGGAACGTTTTTAATTGATATTTTTGAACTCAGCATCATCAAAGAAGGTAAAAACATTTTTTTATTATTTGCAAAAAGCTGAATTATTATGATATACAGGTGTTATGATTACCAAAAAATATCAGTTGTTTCTTTAAAAAGAAAAAAAAAACTCTTTAGATATTTACTATTCTACTATTTCAGAATAAAATGCGAGGTGTACAAAAAGATTTAGAAACCTAAAATCCTAGATCCTAAGATACAGCACTACCAGAGTCAATAAGTTGAGTTTGAGTTTTTGGTACAGTGGCTATATATTAGAATATAAATACCATGGGATATTAATATAGCAATCACATATAAACGCAAATGATGCACAAGTTTTTCTCAAAACATACTGCGCTTTTCTAAACGTGTGCTGTTCTTTCCTTAAAATGCATAACAGCTGCTTTGACACTTTGTTATTAATAAGAACACAGCACATAACATTTCACAAGACACTTATTTTAGTGATAAGAAATATGAAATAGTGTCAGAATATGAATAGTGGAAATATGAATGTCAGCTCTTTACTAATGCCATACAGAAATGTATATATTGCTTTATATCAAGAGTGATATTGCCATTTATGTTACCTATACATTCTCTGGATAGATGAAGCTATAAGTTTCTAACAAATATAAAATCACCTGTTTATGTACATAATCATTATATGTAACAACCATATAATCAACAATGCACAGGATATTTTATTTATATATGCAACATTAAAACTAATTCATAATTGATCTACTTTGCCTTGTGCATTTTTCTATGATCATCAATATAATAATAATAATAATAACAACAATCAGTGTTAGCAAGATGACGTCAAATAGGGTTTTTAAAAAATGGACACTTTTTGTTTGAGGGTCTATAAAAATGCAGCACTAGATGTGTGTGTGTGTGTGTGTGTGTGTGTGTAAAGTCTCACCACATTGACTCCTGCGGATCATATCGGGCGACACGGGTCTCAGCTTCCTCTCAGATTTGATCTCCTTCAGAATGCGCTCATGCAGACTCGGAGGACGTTCGGCCTGTGGTTTGAGTTTACGCTCCGCCACCTGTCAATCACACACACACACACACACACACACACCATGGAGTATCTGAGAAAGAATCATGCACATGCTAATCAGCGTGGGTGTATGAAGTGAATGAGCAGCACTCACGGGGTTCAGCGGGGGTCTGGATCTGATGAACTCCAGTATGACTTCATGAGCGCTCTTCTTTAACCTCGGAGGAATATCTCCATTCACCTGAGACAGATAGAGAACACATGCACACACACTGTTCTACACCAGAGAGACTGTCAAAATGCTACTTCAACAGCAACAAAACTAAGTGTATATTTTTCCAAAATGAGATTTATGCATCAGCCGAAAGCTGAATAAACAATCTTTTTTCATTGATGTGTGGTATGTTAGGATCAGACAGTATTTGGTCGAGATACAACTATTTGAAAATCTGGAATCTGAGGGTGCAAAAAAAAAAAAAAATCTAAATATTGAGAAAATTATCTTTAAAGTTGTTCAGATGAAGTTCTTAGCAATGCATATTACTAATCAAAAATTAAGTTTTGAAACATTTACGGTTAGAAATCTACAAAATACCTTCAAGGAACACGATCTTTACTTAATATCCTAATGATTTTTGGGATAAAAGAGAAATAGATCATTTTGACCCATACTATGTATTTTTGGTCATCAATATATTATACAGGCACAAAATAATAAATAATGAAATATATAGTTGTTGTTGTTTTCTACCGCAAATTTAATTCAATCCCAAAATGTTGCAGCCATATTTAACCTCAGATTTCACCGTTTTTTGTTTGTCTTTTTAAACAGTTTAGCAGACACTGTTCGCATTTTTGGTGCAAACATCATTAAACCTCTTATAATTGTGGACACTGTCTATTAATATAGTTTAGATATAGTCAAGAACAGGAAATAGCTATTTAGCAATTACTATTTGTTTTGAATGCAACTTTTGAAATGTTAATTAGATTTCTGTCAATGTGTGGTTTACATGCCTCATTCTATTTTGATGCCACAAACCCATTCTTGTGCAATATTTCAGAAAAGTAGAACAAGGAAGGGAATGCATGAACTTAATTAAATGATGCAATGCAATGCAAGTCACAAAAATGCATAAAATCAAATGCAATGTAAATGAAACATGTTCTTATAAATTAACTGGTTGAGATTGAAATAAACTCTTCTTCTAAATAGATGCATAAGCGTCAGGGCGGCTCACCATGACCTTGCGTAGCTTGTAGCGTTTGGAGCGGATGTCGTCCATGAGCATCTCGTACGGCGTGAGCTGGAACTCGATGGGAAGCAGATTATATTCCCGCTCCTGCACCTTCTTCAGCTTCACGCCGTTCCTCAGATCCCGCATCAGCTGCACCCAGAGCCACGCCTGACCCAAACACACACCCCAGGGCTTTTTCAACACAATATCCATCATAATATTCCCACGGGATGCAAATGTATCATTCTCATTTGTGTTTCTAACTCACAAAAATGTGCTCTTCTGGAAACATTTTTAAAGTTCAGAACATCTGGTATTTTAAGGGTTTTAAAACCTTCGTTACCTGAACATTCCATTTTTTCAAAACATTACAAGAACGTTACTTTTAAATATTCCCCGAACATTCTGAAAGAACTAGAAACATTTAAAAAAATGTTACACTTGCATTCAACTGAAACATTTCAGAAAACAAATTCTGTTTTTCAGCCAGAACATTATTAACGACCAAATAACTTTGAACGAATGCTTGTTTATAACTTTGAGAGAACCTTGCTCGAACGTTAGCCAAAGTTGTTCTCATCTGAAGGGTCTTAACTGTCTTTTAAACTCAACTGGATGAGGAGCAAACAGAGCCAATCAAATGTCTCCATTCTTTGAATGGCAGGTCTCTTACCCAATCAGCATTCTGCAGCTCGTTTAGCTCCCTGCCAGGTTCGTCAACAGCATCCCCCTGCATCTTACACAGGTTCTGTCCAATCAGAGCGAGACACAACATTTCAGAGTCGAGCAGAATCCTCTAGAATCTATAGACACGGCAGTACAGGAAGTCTATTATTACACCTGAGCTGTCAAGAACACATGCAAAATAAAGTTATATTTTGCATAAGGAAAGGAGAGCTGTTTTGAGATTTGTTTGCAATGTGACATTATTTTCCTGACAATTAATGCCTTCTGCACATGCACTTTTATTTTCTGTTTATGAATTTACAGAGAAATGAATTTACAGGTGAGATAAATAAAGGAAAAAAAAAAAGATTTTCCACTTTTTTACTGTTTTAGAACAACAATTAACTTATATTCATTATATATATTCACTTGTCAAGCTAAATTCAAACACATTTGATATATAATATTAAAAACTAAAATTAATAACTGGAAATAAATGTTAAAAACTGAAACTGAAAAAGAAAAGAAAAGAAAAAAAAAACCTTATAAAATGATAACACACATGACAATAAACTATGGTAATATATCATGTAGATAATACTAAAAAACATATATAACTAAAAACAAAAAATATATATATTTCTAACTGAAAATAAAAACAGAAATAAAAACATAAAAATCAAAGTAAAATAATACGTAATTACATTTTGCATAAGAAAAATAAAACCAGTTTTAATGTTTTGTCATTTTAACTAATTTCCCAGAAAATATGAAAATATAAAAAAATACATATAATTCAAAATATTAACCAAAACTACAATAGCATATCAATGATGCTTAAATAACACATTTTATATATAATATAAAAATAAAAATTACTAACTGGAAATAAGAAATGAAATAAAAACATAAAAATAAAAAAAAAAATTAATAGAAATTACATTTTGCATAAATCCTGTTTTAATGGTTTTTTATTATTATTATTATTATTTTTTTTTGCATTGTGACCTTATTTTCCTGCCAATTAATGCCTTCTGCACATGCACTTTTTTTTTTTTTAGGAATTTACAGGTGAGATAAATAAAGGAAAAACTATATATATTTGCTATAATAAATTGTTCACTGATTTACTTTTAAAAAACAAAGAACTGGACAACAGACCCTCCTCATATTCACTTTTCACGCATGTTTAGTTTTCTGGTTTTATTTCAAGTCATTCCTCCCTGCAGCTGAGCCCAAACGGTGGCGTCATTACATCGTTTTGGGAATAAAAGGCTTTACGGTCGGTAACAGTTAACCCTCATGAGAAAGAGCACAGAGCGAGACGCTTTGAGAAAGCTTTGTGATCAACCACAGAACAGAGTTATTATCAACAACTAAAACGTGAATACACAATTAAAGCAAACTAGAATAAAGCTGATAAAATAATAAAATAAAATATTACTTGTAACGCTAATACCCTAAAAAAAAAAAATTACATTTACTTAATAAAAGTAAAAATTTGTTTTACATTTTATTCCAGCTAGTTGCTAATGCAACACTTCATTTTTTTTTGTTTTGGTTTAAACTGAAGTACTAATATAACTAATTAAACAAAATAAACTAAAAACAAAACACTAATAACAATAACAAATAATAGACATCTTAAAAATACTAATAAAAATTACAAACCACCCAAAAAAATTAATAAAACTTTAATTAAAATAAAAAAAGAACATTAGATGAAAAACTAACATTACTAACTGGAAATAAAAACTTTAACTGAAGTAAATATAAATTAAACCTATATATATATAATAGATTCTAAAACCTTATCTACTATAAAAATATAATAGAATATCAATTATACTAAAATAGCATAAATATTAGATGTAAAACTCTAATTACTAACTGAAAATAAATACAAACTAATACCTAACTAAAGCTAATACTGAAAAAAAAAACTATGTAGTAATATATAAAAAAAATAATACAATTACTAAAATAAATGAAACAGAAAATATAAAAATAAAACCTAAGTATAACAAAAACTATAATAGTACACAAATAACACTGTCTCAGATATGAATGTAAATCTAACTACATGAGGAACATTAAATGATGAATGTAGCTTGATTTGCTGGAGTCTCACGTCTTTGGCGTTCTGGATCTTCTCCAGGAAGCTGCGCAGCTCTTTGGTCTCGGCGTACAGAGCTCGACACACGGCCTGGAAATGATCGGCCGCGTCTGCCGGCGTGGACAGGTGAAGAGCACACAGCTACACACACACAACACACATTCATTCAGCTTCACTATAATTAACCTCATGTTACATATGCATCACATAGATGTCCGTGTCGGGAATACACAACGATTGTGTCATAAACGAAATAAATGGACAGAAGGTGTGGCTTCAGCATCTGTCTGCAGCCCATTAGAGCAACAAAAACATCAACACGTACTGGAAGTATTCTGAACATCTCATACAGATGTAAGAACACAGAAGATCTGTGCACAGTACGTATTCTATATAATGCAGGAATGGCGGAAAGATTTAGATCATGTGTGCAGCTGGAACAACAAACAGTTTAAAGCAGCTCAAAGTAAAGAAAACATACTTAATACACACATACATATGTACTGTATATATAGAGAGAGAGAAAGAGAGAGAGAGAGAGAGAGTTTACAAAATGTTTATATATTTTGCACAATGCATGCATTTTTATTTTGCATAAAAGCTAACGATTAAAACAGCTGTGACTCAAAACACCAATCGAATGAAGTGCACCAATGAAAAGAAGTGCAATAATTTGCATCAAACAATATTTCTTGTCAACAATCATATTTATGTTTTAAATTAACAAACTTTTGCTACTTTTTTATATCTTTTATGAAACTTGTTTATTTAAAAAGTCCTGTTTTGTACATAATTTTTTGCACACACAAATGTATAATTAAGATTTTTTAAATGTTTTTTTTTGTCTTACACGAAGGCTGCATTTATTTGATTAAAAATACAGTAAAAACAGTGAAATATTTTTTCTGTTTAAAAAACTGTTTTCCATGTGAATATCTGTTGAAAAACAATATATTTCTGAGACGTTCAGCTGTATTTCCAGCATCACTGTCACATGATCTTCTTAAATCGTTCTAATTATTAAATGAAAACTATTTCAGATTGCGTGATCGTCGACGCAGATGTTAGTCATGTGACATCACTGAAGTCACTACAAATAAACGTAGCCTGTGATACCTTGATGATGTCGCGGTAGCCTCGTATGCGGCAGGGCTCATCCTCGTCTTCCTCAGTGGCGTCGTAGCCTTCATCAGCGCAGGAGTCGCTCTCAGCCTCAGACACGTTCGTCATCAGGTCGATGAGCTTCTCGAGCGGAGGACTCAGCTCTCGCTCCTCGTTCTCCTTCAGCCCGAAATCCAGAGCCTTATAGATCACGACGCCCAGAGACTCGATCGCCTGCAACAAAACAACATCAACCGCAATAAATGGAACCTGAACGAGGTTTAACACACAAGAAGATATTTTAATGAGCGAAGAGTTGACTTCAGTAGTATTTTCTTCCAATCTATTGAAGTCAATGGCTACCGTCAACTCCTTGGTTCCTCAGAATATTGTTCAAGGTTTCTGAGGATGAGTTCACAGTACATTACAGTAACAACTGGAGCCAGAATTGTGTCATGTTTGACTGGAAACGTGACCTTTGACACCATCAAGAAAACATTTTCTTCTGGCTTGTACAAGCGTATAATCAGAACAGTCATGTGACCCATTTTTCACGGTTGTGATGAACCAGTCGAGAACCACGAGGAGATGCTTTCTATTCGGTCACATCACTAAAAGACTGACTAATTAGTGTAGAATTGTAGAACACTAACACACAGAACACTGTCAAAATTGTTAGGGATTTGCAAGATTAAAAAAAAAAATTAATGATAGAAGTCTCTTCTGCTCAGCAAGGCTGCATTTATTTGATCAAAAATACAGTAAAATTGTGAAATATTATTACAATTTAACCTGTTAACTGTCACTCACGTTTTTGAAGATAGACATGAATGTACATGATACAAACATAAATGTTTATAATTCATGACTGAAAACATTTTGTAACATGATTTTGATGTACCATTTACATGGTAATGCAATGTCTGATTTTAAAATGGGTTTTGAAGGATGAATTTTGAGATTTTATGTTTTCAAGTGATATATAACTTCTGATGATTTCTAAAATGTGATAGAGAAAAAGGCAACGAGGAAGTTTTTTTTTTAAACAAAGGTCAAAGCTCCTTTTGTAATGTAGATTTCTGAGGGTGCACTCTTGTCATAAATTCATCTATTACTTTTCCTACATAATTTTTAACAAAAAATATTGGTAAAATATATATTTGGGAGTCTTAGACCTTTCCAACGATATATAGTTTGTCAAGATTAGATAAGATTTGATTGTAATATAGTATAGTCAACGTAGGCGTCCCGTATACGGGACGGGGTGACATTTAACAGGTTAAATCATCTGTTTTCTGTGTGAATCTGTGTTAAAGTGTAATTTATTTCTGTGATGCACAGCTGAATTTTCAGCATCATTCCTCCAGTCTTCAGTGTCACATGATCTTCAGAAATCATGAAAATATACTGCTCAAGAAACATTTCTGATTATTATGAGCGTTTAAAACCATTGTGTTGGCGAATATTTTTATGGAAAGATCAAAAGAACAGCAATGTGCGAATAACAACGCACACCTTCTGTGGATTTAATTTACAAAAGCACTGTAAAAAATAATTCACTCCATGAGATTAGAATTAAGTTGGCTCTAGTGAACACATCATAAACCGGAAAGGTCAAAGATGCTTGGTCTGTATGTCTCTAATTGGCCTTTAAAATGTCACCAGCTGTAGACATCCAATTAATGAACTTGTGGAGTGACAAGACAGCCGAGAAAAAACATTTATTTAGAAGAACACAGATGGACCGCAATCGTCTCTGAGCTGCAGGAAATAATGTGGTCAGAGAGCTGCCTTTCACCAGTTAAATATTAAAAACATGTGTTCATCGAAATAAAGCTGATAAAAAATATATATATATATTACTTAATTAGGTGACATTTCTAATTTTCATTTAGTGTAAGTTGAAGCAATAAAATTACTAACTGGAAATGAATACAAAAAAAAAAAACTAAAACTGAAAAAAAAAAAAAAAACTAAAAAGCAATAAAAAAAGTGTTAATTTAAATAAAGTTGAAAAAAAAATTTTGACAAAAAAACAAAACAAGTAAACTTATTTATGCAACATTTCTAATTTTTTTTTGTTGAAGTTAAAGCACTAAAATGACTAACTGGAAATAAATAAAATTAAAAAAAACCTAAAACTGAAAAAAAAAAAAAAAAAACCTAAAAAGCAATAAAAAAGTGTTCATTTTAATAAACCTGAGATAAAATAAAAGATAAATATCATACAAAACAAAACTTAAACTTATTTATGTAACATTTCTATTTTCTGTTTAGTTTAAGTTGAAGCACTAAAATTACTAACTTGAAATAAATACAATTAAAAAATAAATACAAAATTAATAAATAAAATTGAAATAATAAAAAACTAAAAAGCAATTTAAAAAAAATTGTTCATTTAAATAAAGTTGAAATAAAATAAAAAATAAATATTAGACAATAAAAAAAAGTTAATTATTTATGCAACAATTTTTGTTTAGTTTAAGCTGAAGCACTAAAATTACTTGGTGATAAAATCAATAAAATATAAAACTAATCTAAAACTTGAATGAATACAATTAAATCCTAAAAAGGAATCTTAAAAATAAAAATAAAATATTGAAATAAAATAGATTTAAAAAAATCCTTAAGATGCAAAACATTTCTAATTTTTAATTTCGGTTGAAGCAGTAAAATAAATAAAATCTAAAATTCAACTTAAAATTAAACCTTAAAGGCAATATTACAAAAATGTAAAATAAAACAAAATAACAAAAAATTTAAGACAAATATCACAAAATTAAAATAAAAACAATATATAAAATATTTTAACAAGCAGTTATAGCAGTAACATCTGGAAACAGTGAAGAGCTGTGAAACATTTCTAAACTAGACTGAATTAACAAACGTATTTCTGCTCCTTCACCGAAGCTGTCATGAGGAATCACTCACCTGTGTGAAGGATCGGCTGGGATTACACACACCTGAGGGAGAACAGAAGAGAAGATGAAGAACAACTACACATCCATCTAACAATCCTCAGCGCTGTTTGTTCTCACAGAAAAACACACTACAGACTGCTGCAAACGGGACGCAGATCATCTTTATGCATCTGATGACTATTAACACAATAGTTCACCAAAAAAGATGATTTAAAGAAAATGTGCTCAACGTTCAGGAGATTCAAGATTAGGATGAGTTTGTTTCTTCATCAGATTTGGAGAGTTGTAGCATTGCATGACTTGCTCTGCAGTGAATGGGTGCCGTCAGAATGAGATCTGATAAAAACATCACAATAATCCACAGCACTCAGGGTCAGTTTCAGACCAGTGTTTTAGTATCATTATATTAATAGTTTTTTATTAGTATTTTGAATTAGGTTTTATTTTAATACTTTCCATTTTCATTTGCATTTTTGTTAGTTTTCGTAATTTTTTGTTGTTTTTATTAGTACGTATATATAGTTTTCCTTAATTATTATTTCTGTTTTAGTTATATTTAGTACTTTTTTTACTTAATAAAAAAATGAGAAATGTTGTTATTATAGATAATTAAAACCATCAACCAACTTTTTCATGTCTTTAAATAAAATAAACTTTTACTGAAATAAAATTAAATTAAAACGACTTAAAATTATTTTCTATTATAGTTGCCAATGCAACATATCTCATTTTAATTTGGTTTTATTAGTTTAAACAGAAAGAAAAAAGAAAAAAGAATAAATAAGATAAAAACGCACACACAATTTTTTTGAACAAATTAAATCAGAACATATAAATATTAATTTAAATAATAAAATATTAATAAAAACTAAAATAGTATCTCAATTATATTAAAATAACACTGATTGGCAACTAGCTGAATTAAAATAAGTTTAAATAAGTTTGACATTTTTATGTTATTTTATTTCAGTTCATAATTATTTTATTTCAAGTAATGAAATTAAATATTTATTTATGTATGCATTTGTATGCATTTATTTTTTTAATGGTTTTAGTTTTAATTAATCATCATAACTCTGTTTTATACATACCCAAAACAAATCCTAAATGCAACTGGATAATTTTAGCCAACAATGTCAATAAAGTCACACACTGAGCAAACAGCAAACATATTTCATTTGAACCTGTAGTGCAACATTTTACAAAGAAAAAGTATTATATATATGGATTTCTGATCAAGAGTTTGTGTTTATCAGCATGTTTGTTTATTTGTGCATCAGAGAGCATGTAAACAACGGTGACTGTGAGCACTTACATGCTTAAATGCTTCATTAATGCTGTCTTATGATTATTTTAGACTAATGCATGCTCGATATTAAATCTGACCTGCAGATAAAAGCCTATTTCACAATATCATGCCATATATATAAGTGCTGTCGAAAATGTACAATGCAAAAAATGCATGACACAATTATATCCAATTCTTGCACATAAGGTGATGCATTCAATATGATGCACATTTTGTGATGCAGAACCCTACTAGAAGGCAAAAAAGGGAATTATATAAGCCGTTTCAAAACATCTGCACCCAAATCTATCAGTTTATCATCTGTATAGGAATGCAATAAAGGTGTTGATTTGTCACCTGATCTGACTCCGGAATGAAAGCGCACTGATCCGTCTTTATAAATCCTCACATGTTCCTCTCCTCCAGAAGCAGCAGAATCCTCCAGAAGAGAGCGACAGCACTGGTAACACACAGCCCACGCCTGCTCCTCGTTGATGGGCTGCTTGTATAGATGTAAAATCTCGTCCAGGGACAGATGGTCCTCATCATCGCTGTCCATGATGGAGCGCGCATCCTCATTATCATCAGCATCCTCTTCCTCTATCAGCTTGTGTCTGGCATCATCTTCATCTTCATCTCTCCTGCGAGCCATCGTCTCATCCTATCCAGCAGGGATGAGAGGAGAGGAATGCTGTGGACCAATGCACCGCTGCTGATGATGCTCACTGCTGATTCTGCATCAGAAACGCTACGTCAAGCGAGGATGTAAAGGTAGGCGGGGCTTATTTATATTACGTCACAAAAAAAAAGAAAAAGAAAAGGGTTTACGTTTAAAATTAAATTCTAAAGTCATTTTATATTTATTTATCAAAGTGTAGATTTTCTACTTTGCATATCGAGATGTCGCTTATTTTAAAATTTTTAATCACATTTTAAATATATATATTTTTAAACACATATAATTAACAATAAAATAATCTGTAAGTATGGTCAATTATTATACAAATGTTTTATATTTAAATTATTTATTTAAAGCATCGCGATGTCACGTGTTGTTTGTTACTTTTCTCAGCGCTGGCCTGGACGGACCAATCAGAGTCGTTTATATAGACGGGTACGTTTTTTTTTTTTTTTTTTAATAAATTAATTTAATTAGTGTGATTTTAAAAAAAAATATGTCAGATAAAAAACTAATGTAATTAATACATTTAGAGAGAGAGAATAAACATCTCAAACATCCTGAGAATTGAATGCAGCTCAATGTAGACTTCGGTCCTCTGAGCCCTTAAGCGCCCCTTTGTGGAAAAACAACAGTTTAGGGATAATTATGCTGCCAAATGTTTGATATTCTTTGAAAATTCACATCGTTTTGAGAATCAAATTTCATATCAGTTATATATGAGTGGCCTGAGGTAGCGTTGATTTGCCGCCAGAGGACGACACGCAAACATCTCTTTACATGCTTCAACATTTGAACGCTTTACTTGTTTAATGACCTGTTTAAGGACATTTCCACAACTTTCCTTTGATTAAATTTATTTATTGTGTAGTCGTCCTCACCTATGTGTCCACAAATTAATCATAAATAAATACACGGTAGTAACTTAACTGTCGCTGTTGCTCCGACAAACGTTTAAACAAGTTTACGTAATTAATATTCACAAGCTAAGCCGTTAGCAAAGTTTGATTGGGTAATTCACTAACTGACTCGCAAACGTCTGGTTTTCAGCGAATCAGACGCGCCTACGTCGTAATGCATATTTAATATTCATAAGCCATCATATTTAAAAAAAACAAAAAAACAAAAAAAAAACATGTCTTGTAATGTCTTTTTATTTAAAAATTATTATTTATGGTTTTATTAGTATTTGTTATTCTAATTTTAGTGCCAATTGCTTGTTCTTGCATGTAAAGCACTTTAAACCGCATTGATTTGTTTCGAAAAAGTGCTATATAAATATTTTTATATTTATTTAAAAAAAGTTAAAATAGAATCTGAACATACAAAAAATTAAAACTTATTCAAAAATGTTAGATGCTATGATACCAAAGATAAACACTATAAATTGCAAAAAAAAATAATATTTCACCCAGCCATTAATGCATAACACTTATATATTTAATAATAAATGACTAATATGCTTTACTGTTTGTGAACTATTATCTATGCTTGTAATTGTTTTTCTTTTCTTTTTTTGTATTTAGAAAATCCTTCTGAATCTGATATCATACATTTAATCGATCCTTCGTGTGAAAGTGTATATAGTTATATACATTATATTAATTATATCAATTTATTTCAAATATATTTTGTTTTATTCATTGTAAAAAGGAATATTTGTTATTCAACTTCTGTCCACAAGGGGGTGACATTTCACGCACTTTGTTGTAGAAGTGAATTAATGTCTAATGTTTAACCTTCAACCTTATATCTACACGAAATTGCCGTGGAATAATAATTTTTATTACCCCTTTCGAGGAGAAAGTGTCTTTACATCACACCCTGCACACAGTACTTCAGGACTATACCCTTTTCAGATAATAAAATACTTTTAAAATAGCTGTTTAACAAACATGGCATTGCATGTTATGAATATTGTCGGCACTGTGATGTATTGTTTTTGATAAAAGCATCTTTCAAATGCATGAATGTAATTGCAAAAATACATTCATATCAAACAAGGTTTAACAACTTGACAAATTTTTTTTTGGAAGTATAAACATTACATTTATGATTTTTTTTCACACACTCATTTCGACAAAAAAACGGAATGATTTTTAGTAATGTGACAGTCTCGTTTTTATAGCGTCATGCATATTTCAATTATTTGCAAATGAGGTTTTGCATAGTAAAACTAAGTGTGGATAGCTCAGCTTTTTTGGGGATGCATGTAAGAAAATCTTAATTCAACTCTTCCATAGATTAAGCCAAATACAGAAAGTATTTAATTCATAAAGTCATGGCATTAAATGTTGCATGTGCTACAAAACAAATAAACAAAAAAATATATATATATATATATATCTAAACGTTCTTAAATCAAGATACATTTACTTGCAATCCGAAATGAGGATAATTTATGTCTTATTTTTTGAGAAATAGAACAAAATTAATTGATCTTATGCTTAAAACAAGAACAAGCATCTGTCAATGAGGTATATGGAAATGAATTATTTCATATAAATGAAGTTATTGTTCTTGTTTTAATCATAAATTTGATGAATTTCTCAGAAAATTTGACTTCTTATCTTGTCATTTTGCTTTTGAATGCATCTTAATTTTAGAAACGCTTCAATTTGGTTCTTAAAATTTCATTTTTTGGTCTTAATGTCTTAAACTGACCTTTGTCATATGCATTGGAAATAAATGAGAAACAGGCAGTTTTTTTTTCTTTTTTATTCAATACGATGCTACAAAACACCGACACGTTAAAATCGTTTTACCATCACCGTATGGCATGCATATCAGGATACTGCAGAACATTAAAAAACATTGTTTAAAAAATAAGTCAGTATTGTTCCTCAAAACGGATGGTTAACAGTATTTGGCATTAAGCACACAAAACATTAAAATCATATATTAAATACAACAACATATATACTTATTTATGGTTTGTTCTCATAAATAGGAGTCACTTTCTGCAGGAGAGCTTGACATTTATGATCTGTAACCACTGGTCTTTTCTGAAAATAGATGTTCTGTAGAAGAATATGTCTGTCCTCCCTTCTTTGCTCCATGGACACGGACAATATCATCTATTACAAAGTTCAGGGTTCCCACCATCACATCGTTTAAAATATGTGATTTTCAGATCTGGAAAAGTCATAAAATCTTTTAAAAATTTGCTCTACGTCTAAAATATCAAACTGGCTCAAGTTAAACTGAATTGGGTGAATCGTTCCTGAGTTGATTCAGTGAATCAGTGGTTCACAAATCAGTTTATCACGTAAAAAAATGTTAGGGAATTTTATATTTGTGTTTTCTAGATCTAGAAAAGTCTCCTTAAAGGTGCTTTTAAAAAAAAGCACTACACTCTAAAATATTAAACTGGCTCAAGTAAAAATGAATTGAGTGAATCATTCTTTTGAGTTGATTCAGTGAATCAGTGGTTCACAATTCATTTTATCACGTAAAAAATGTTATGGCATTTTACATTTATGTTTTCTAGATCTATAAAAGTCATAAAATCTTAAAATTTATTTAAAAAATCTGCGCTATACTATTTTAAACTTGTTCAAGTAAAACTGAATTGGGTGAATCATTATTTTGAGTTGATTCAGTGAATGAGTGGTTCGCAAATCAGTTAATTATGTAAAAAATGTTAGGGCCTTTTACAATTGTTTTCTAGATTTGGAAAAGTCATAAAATCTTAAAAGTTCTTCTAACAGTCTGCTCTATGCTCTAAAATATTAAATTGGCTCAAGTGAAACTGAATTGAGTGAATCATTCTTTTGAGTTGATTCAGTGAATCAGTGTTTCAAAAATCTATTTATCACGCAAAAAAATGTTAGGAAATGTTACATTTGTGTTTTCTAGATCTGAGAAAGTCAAAAATCATAATTTTGTTAAAAGATTTGCTCTATGCTCTAAAATATTAAAATGGCTCAAGTGACAATGAATTGAGCAAATCATTCAGTGAATCAGTGGTTCACAAATCAGTTAATTATGTAAAAAAATGTTAGGGCATTTTACATTTATGTTTTCTAGATCTGGAAAAGTCATAAAATCTTAAAAGTTCTTTAAACAATCTTCTCTATGCTCTAAAATATTAAACTGGTTCAAGTGAAACTGAATTGAGTGAATCATTCTTTTGAGTCGATTCAGTGAATCAGTGATTCACAATTCAGTTTCTCGCGTTAAAAAAAATGTTTTAAAAAATGCGTATAATGAATATAGATTTTGGTAGTAATGTTCCATTTAAAATATATTATCTCAGTATTGGGCTTGCATCGATTAAACATGTTTGTGAGCCATAAAGCAGTGTGTTTGAATGATTCATTAGTGATTATTTATCTGTTCTGGAAGTCTGAGGGAAAGTGTGGGAACCCTGAGGGCTGGATCCTGTCCAGTGTGTTCAGATGGCAGTGCATTTATAAATAAATCCGAACACTAGTTATGGTAAAGGGAATGTATTCATTTAGATCTACTGTATGTCATGCCAGCATTAGTTACAGCATGTCACTTCTCTTGTAAACATTGTAAAGTAGGCAAAAACACGAGTGCATGAATTGTTTTGAGGTATAACGCTTCATGCATTGGGTCAGATATTGTGATGCAGAGCAAACGGATATAACAAGAACATCCTGAACTTTTGCTGATGGTGTTTCCATTTACACACTAGTTAATCATTCCACAATTAAAACACACAGACAGTGCTTCATATTAGGCCATTATAGCATTAGAAATACATAGAAACTTTAAAAAACATCGAACAAACTACTAGATATACAATCTTGAGCACCAGCAGTCAATTCTTTATGCATCAAACAATGCATTCGGTTATTATAAAATATATGTGAAATGCCAACGAAATCAGTAGATTTTTTAGTTTTAGCATAAAATGTTGGCGAATGTGACGAGGGAAGCTGAACCAGACGACTATCAGGTCAAGCCATAAATGCATCCAAATGAATTCACCGAAGAAATACGATTTTGCTGCAAATGTGACGTCAAAGATGAGGATGAGATCGTCATATTGTGATGTTTTTATCAGACTCTTATTCTGACGGCACCCATTCACTGCAGAGCAAGTGATGCAATGCTACATTTCTCCAAATCTGATAAAGAAACAAACTCATCCTCATCTTGGATCGCCTGAGAGTGAGGACATTTACATAAGATTTCCATTTTTGGGTGAACTAGTCCTTCAAATTACAGTATTTTCCGGACTATAATTTGCACTTTTTTTCATAGTTTGGCTGGTCCTTCGACTTATAGTCAGGTGCGACTTATTTATCAAAATTAATTTGACATGAACAAGAGAAAACATTACCATCTCCAGCCGCCAGAGGGCGCTCTATGCTGCTCAGTGCTGCTGTAATCTACACTGAACACATAGAGCGCCCTCTCGTGGCTGGAGACGGTAATGTTCTAAATGTCTCTTGGTTCTTTGTTCTAAATAAATGCGACTTATAGTCAGAAAAATACAATATGCATAATTTATATAAAGACAAATATATTTATTGTAGGCCTGAAACATAAGCTCAGTAAATAGCATTTCTAAATAAACCTAATACTGGTAATTTTACGGTAATTTACCAGGATTGCTGTGTGAAAGGGGCTCTACAAACATGGTGTTAGAAATGCCAAGATCATGGGCTTGATTCCCAGGGAATGCATGAACTGATCACATTTAGATCTGAAATGCAATGCAAGTTGCTTCGGATAAAAGCATCTGCCAAATGCACTAAAACATAAATTGGAAATGTTTTGTGTGTTTTTGCAACGCAAATTATGGACTTGCACTGCATTAATCAAGTCTGATTCAACTGCATCATTAGAGAAGCCATAACATGACAATCGATTCATTTCAGATTCAACCGTGCCATACTGTAGTCACATGTCTTTCTCGTGGCATCATCGTGTTTGTTAGGAACGTACCAGCTGGTGATGTAAACAGCGTTCCAGTTAGAAATAAAACACTTATAGGAAGAGGAACAAACTCAATGTTATTCACAGAACAACGGGATCTGTTTGTGCTTTATAGACTCCGTTTGCTGGACGGAGAATCTCACATGGGTTTTTGAGGAGGTTTTTGAACTTTCTTCTCGTATGATCCTGCGTGCTTGTATCCAGACACGTATCCGGACGTGTCCACCACTTCCACTCGCCCCGCCTTGCCCTTCCCGCGGCCCGTCTCGTCAAAACGCTCCTTGTGCGATCCGGTGAACTTGGTGGTGTCCGTTAAACGGGACACGGTCGGGGAAGCCACAGCTCTCTGTGAGTCCAGAAAGAGACTTGTGATCAACTGTGTTTTATAAATTAGTCTCTTCTGCTCACCAAGGCTGCATTTATTTGATCAAAAATACAGCAAAATTAGGAAATATTTTTACAATTTAAAATAACTGTATTCTATGTGAGTATCTGTTAAAATATAATTTATTTCTTTGATGCACAGCTGTATTTTCAGCATCATTCCTCCAGTCTTCAGTGTCACATGATCTTCAGAAATCATGATAATATGATGATTTACTGCTCAAGAAACATTTCTGATTATTATTATCAAAGTGGAAAAGAGTTTCCCAGACATTTTAAGTTAATGTTTTAATAATTTAATAAATACAAAATAAAAAAACATTTGAATGATTGCAGTTCTCTGATTTCAGTTCATGGTAACATTATATAAAAGTGAAAAAAATAAAATATTAAAGATAAAATTAATAAAAAATATAAAGATAAAATGCAGGTTTTATTTTTATTATACATATATTATAAAAAAAATTATAAGCTTTTTTATCAACACATAAATCCCAGTTTGCATTTATGCATTTAGTAAATAATAAAATATCTTATATTATTAAAGATAATATAAATAAAAAATCCAAATACGAAAAAAAAAAAATATATATATGTGTACATTTTTATATATATATATTATGATTAATTATAAGCTTTAAATATTTTAAATATATTTAAATTATTTTTAATATATTTTAAATATTAAAGATAATATTAATTAAAAAATATATAATATAAAAAAATATATAAACAATATATATAATTGTTAAAAATACAGGTTTTATTTGTATGATTTTATTATATATATTATTAAAATTATATAATTAATTATAACACATGAAACCCAATTTACATTTACATATTTAGCAAAAAATAAAATATTTGAAATATTAAAGATAATATTAATAAAAAATATAATGATTAAAAATACAGGTTTTATTTTTTATCATATATATTATTTATATTTTATTTGGTTAATTATATGCTTTTTATCAGCACAGGAACCCTAGTTAATATTAATGCATTTAGCAAAAAAAAAATTGTTTTTAATATTATAAATCATATTAATTAAAAATATAAATATTAAAAATACAGGTTTTCTTATATATATTATAAAAAATATGTATGATTAATTATATGCTTTTTTATCAGCACATGATCCTCAGTTCAGCGTTTGAGAAAACAGAATCTATCAGCATTTATTGATGTAGAGCCAGAAGCTGTGTGCTTTACCGTGACTCCAGCTATAACGGGCGACTTCCCTTCGATCATCTTGTAAAGCTCTTGCGCGGCGTCCTCGCTGCTCTTATCTTTGAAGCGTTTCCCGGCCAGCTCCGCCAGCGCTTCTTTAAACTGGCTGTATGTAATCGTGCGTGCAGATTTGTTCCTAGAAAACAATGACAAACGGATGATAAATCCGTGGCATCAAATATAAATACAGAGCAGAGCATGCATGCAACACCTGATTAAAAGAGCTCTTTTCAAACACCACTGGAGTGACAATGAAATCTTCTCATTCTACAATTTCCTCTGCTCTTGACTCCAGGCATGCACTTACGGCCCGTAAAGAACGGTGCATGGTAACACGAATACAAACAGCCTTTAACATAGTGTTCAAAAGCCATAAAGCTGGCCGTTTCATGGGAACAAGCTCTGGGTAAACACGCCTGTGTGGATTTATAATGAAGTTGATTTCTTTGCGGAGCAGTTTTGTTTGTGTGATCCTTCAGTGCTGCTGTCTAACGTCAGCCGCGGTTCTCTCTCACTGCTCATGTGCAGAATGCTAGCAACATTACCCTACATATGCATTTATTAACACATGAACTAAACAGCAATATTACCCTACATATGCATTTATTAACACATGAACTAAACAGCAATATTACCCTACATATGCATTTATTAACACATGAACTAAACAGCAATATTACCCTACATATGCATTTATTAACACATGAACTAAACAGCAATATTACCCTACATATGCATTTATTAACACATGAACTAAACAGCAATATTACCCTACATATGCATTTATTAACACATGCACACATCACAACAGATACAACAGGCTCCGTTTGGCTCATGCATTAAAAAAACAGCCGAGAAGCATCAAAACATTTCTTTTTCATAAAATTTGACACATATTGTTGCATTTTTGCTTTTAACGAGCACTTAATCAGCTGATGAAGTCATGATTTCTGTCTGAATCTGAGCTGGAATGCACTGATTAGTTAAATTAATATTTAATGTTTTATTTTTTTCTGCATTGAAACAGCCAGAGAAAATTACAGATTTAATGGAAAAACTTATTTTTTAAAGTTTTTAATTGACATTTGAATGCATTTATTTAAATACGTGCATTAAAGCAGATATACATTAAGGCTTGTTTGTAATGTGCTAAATTTTTTTAAATTCTAATTTTGTAAAAAACTTAGGATTTTTAATGAGATGTTTGAACTCTGCATCATCTAATTAGGTAATATTATATATGCAAATTATATGCACATTTTTTTCAAGATGCAAGGAGATTTGAGTTAATATTTCAATAATGTAACGAGTTCACATGACCTTTGCTCTCTGATGGTCATGTGATATGCAACTATTTCATTTTCTTTATTAGTTGGTGTTTAATTTATATATTACATTTTAAAAACTATGCATTATTATTTTTTCATGATATATTAATTGTAAGCTTTTAATCAACTAATGAACCCCAGTTTAAATTTAGATTTACATTCATTCATTCATTTAGCAGATGCTTTTATCCAAAGCGACTCACAAACGTTTTTTTTTTAAAAACAGGATTATATTTTTTAATTATATATTTGAACTCAGCATCATCAAATTAGGTAATAATACATGTGCAGATATGAGGAAAAAGCTTTATCAAGCATCATTAACATCATTCGGAGGGGTTTTAATGTGTGCCTTTAGTTCTGATGCTTTATGACTGTAGTCTTGATCTTTGGCTTGAGCCTCTGAGCACACACACACACACACACACACACACACACATTGGCTCATGCAGTCAGGCTCAAATAGGTCAGAGAACAGCTGAGAAGCATCAAAACATTTTACTAAAATAACTTAATTTTTGCTTGCTCGCTTTAACATAACACAAGAGCTGGTTGAACTACAGTCATGATATTTTCATGGTGTTTTTTCTCACTTTATAGGAAAAGACCTGCATTAAAATGTGTAATAAATAACATTCAGGTTTGGAATGACTTCTTTTTTTGGTTGCACTTTTCCTTTAAATAAAAATGCATGTCACATATTGCATGCATTCATTCGTCTGCCTCTCGTTTCTGCTCAGCCACATTGTTCTGACGCTGTCTGGCAGAATAATCTTTACTCTCGGTCAGTGAATCTCTTCACCACTGTGGGCTTGATAAAAGGCAGATGATATTCTCTGTGCATGAGTACTACAAAGATTTGGATTTGGATAAACCAGCACTACTATCTAAACATCTGAAGACTGGATGTTTAGGGCACGTTATTAAAATCTGGCCCTACTGAAGCAGCGATGACTCTCTCTGTCCTGAAGTCATCAGGGTTATTCAGCATGAGCCATCATGACCTGTGGCTGTGGGGGAAGAACCAGAAAAACATCAACACAGCACCACTCCTCTTCACCGCACAGTATTTCTCAGGCTTGTTACATTTTAAATTTAATAATAATAATTAATTAATTTAAATAAATCATTTAAAAAGCTTAAATAACATTTACAATTATTTATTTAATTTTCTTTTCTTTTTTTAAGAATTTATGCTTGCCTTGGCAACTACCTGAAATAAAATTATATTATATATATATATATATATATATATATATATATATATATATATATATATATATATATATATATATATATATATATATATACAATTTTTTTCTTATATATATATATATATATATATATATATATCATATATTTTATTTCTGGTTTTTTATTTCTGTTTTTTTATGTTTATTAATTAGTATTTTATTATTTCGAAAATACTGCATGCACAGATTAAAAGCAAATATTTTACTGTTAAAGGAAATTATGACGGTTACACTCCTACACGGAAAAACAAGCCTTTTGCACTTATTTAATATTTTGACACATACTCATCTATTAACATGCACATATTGCATAATGCACAGATTAGCTGAGAAATGCAATTGTATCCCTCCTTTGGAGCAGTCTGCCTCTGATACAGCTGATTTCTGATGTAATTTGACATGCACATGAAAGGGATGACTAAATGCACACATTTTAATCTGTCACTCACTCACGTCTTCCCTGAAGCTGCTGTGAAACAGTGATGCATTAACAGGACAATCAAATGTGAGTGTGTAAAAGTGGGTCAGATGACCAGGTGTGATTTAAAACCACATTTGAACACAGTCCAAATCAGATCTCACAGCGTCTTTGCTGTTTACACGCATGCAACATCTGTGTTTATCTGTATGCCACACACTGTGCCAGATGTCTGCAAGAAAATTCATTTGATTGACAGTATAATCACATCCTACGTAGATAACACGGAGCTTTTAAGGCACAATGTTTAGGCCAAAATCAGACAACATCGCATGCATGCTTCAAAGACAATGCAATCCCAGGATGCATTGCAAAAAACAGGAATGCATGCACTGCATGTATAAAATATATACTGCTTTGAATGCATTAATGCTCCTGCATAAAAGTGCATGAATGTAAAATGTAACTGCATGTATATTTGCATGGTGTGCATCTCAAGTCTTAACCTGTGCGTCAAGAAATGATTGTTACTTTTACTTCCACAGCCTAATTGTTGTGCTCTAGTCTTAAATGTGGTGCAAATGCTGCCTTACTTGACTTTGGAGAAGACTATGTCCACGTCTGTGAGGGTGATGCCCTTGCCATCGATGACGCCGCAGTCTTTACACAGTTTGGACCAGTTCTTGCCGTTCATGTCTCTGCCGGTGGCTCGTGTGTCTCCGTGGATGGCGAAGCGGCGGAAGGACTCCTCCAGCGCGGTGATCTCCACAGGTGTTTTAGCTCCCGCTCCTCCGTCGCTCGTGCCGTTGGAGGCGGAGGACAGGCGTTTGGCCGCGTGATCCTTCGGGTGCTCGCTGTGCGGACGCATGGGTGAACTGTTGGGTACGGTGTGTTTGGCGGTCTGGACTTTGAACTCCTCCATGTTGCTGGTGAAGATTGTGAACATTTATAGTTAATATTGTGTGTTTGCGCATCGTCCTTTATAAATGACACGCTGTGTTAAAAATATATTTAGTTATTGGCTCAATTCAGTACATTGCATGAAATGGAAACATTTATGGTAAAATGTGCATGGTCCCTTTAAAAAAAAAATATAATTAGCTATAATTAGCATAATTGACATCATATGTAGTAAATTATCAAATTATAATTTGAGTAATATATATATTATATATATATCTCTCTCTCTCTCTCTCTCTCTCTCTCTCTCTCTATATATATATATATATATATATATATATATATATATATATAGAGAGAGAGAGAGAGAGAGAGAGAGAGAAATTCTATAATATAATAAAAAATATACATTTAAACATGATAAATTTTCATATAAATATATATATATATATATATATATATATATATATATATATATATATATATATATATATATATATATATATATAAATATAATGAACATAATTATATAGTACATATATAATAAATATAATATATAAAGTGTATATATATATATATATATATATATACATATATATATATATATATATATATGTGTTAATTAAAATGTATACATAAATTATAATATATATAAATTTATTTTTTTATGTATTTAAGAGATGAATCTCCCATAATTCCCCTAATTCACCCCAAACTCCTGAAAATGGAGCCAAACAACATTAAGAAGCTTTACAGGATGTACAAGTTTGCAAACCTTAAAAAGTAATTTTATGTGAATTTCTTAGCCAAATCCATTCCTGTTTTCCCAACTCGATGTCCATCTGTTGTGGCCAAATCAATTTTCAAAATCACAAGCTTTTCAGGTGTATCCTACATAATGTTTACTCAAGAGCATGTGTTCTCACATGTGTGTAAGCATGACATAGCTTAGCTTAGCATCTCTAGTCTGACCTTTGCCCTCTGTTGCTCCTCCAGTGCCTCGACCCCACGTCTGCGTCGTTCGCTTTAATTTGCTCTTCGTTCTTCTTGATGCAGCTGAAATGAAAATGTGAGTATTTAGCTGCTTAAAAGTAAAGAGCAAAACAACAACGATACTAATATTAGTTTGACATAATGTCTTATTTCCACCACTGTGATTATGTAGATATGTGCTGCAAGCTTTCATCTCAATAACGAAATAAACACACAGCCAAAATGACAGCGGTGAGAAAGCAGCAGTTCAGAAAGCATCTGATCATAGCGATGTGGATAGGTATGGACCAGATCTGCAATCGGCTCTACAGTCACGTCACGTTTAAAGCTTGATCTAGCTCAGACCTGTTTTAAGAAAGCTAATGTTATAAATTAAATAATTTATCGGGAAAAAAATGGAGTCAAATCCTAGCACCACAAGTCGGAAGCAAGCCAACTAACTAGAAGCATGAACAGCTTTCAACATTAAAACAAAAGAACAATTATTGATAATTCCAATTCGGAAAAGAGATTGTCAAATTTGGGACAAGTAATTTAGATTGATGGTCAAAGAGATGAAAAGAAACACCACCTAGTCTCGTCAAACTTTACTTTTATTCTATTCTTTTACTTTTCTTTTCTGTTGAAAGTTTTGTGTTCTGAGTTAAGTATTGCCAATCGCTCTGTCTCCGAGTCTGACCTGGTGCTTTTAATATAAAGTTTAAGCTCACTGAGGAACTCCATGCGAGGGTTAATTAAATGATTGATGTATGTTCATGTCTATGCATTTTCACGTATTGCTGTAAACTTGGGATTCCACATTTCAATTCTCTTAAACTCATCTTTCCCTAACTTTCGATCTTCCTGCAACTTGTGTGAATGTGTGTGTGCGTGTGTTTATGTGTTAGATTAGTTTATATGTCTTAGATTTATCTAATAAAGCCGTATCCATATTGAAAAGAGAAGTATCTTGTGTTTTGTGCTTACAAGTTAATGTCTTAAACAGTCGATCTTGTTACTGTGCTGATTGATAATGTTTTGACTATACTTAAAATATTAATATCCATCGCAGAGTTGATGTTATGTTGCAATTGTACAATATTTATAATTGTTTGACACTCTTGTTTCGTTTATCATTTAGACTATTTGTAACTCAGTATTTTAACTAATTGTAAAAGTAGAATAATAGAACAAAGCCTACAGATTAATCGGCGAAATAATCGACAAGTAGTCGATTAATCGATGAAATAACCATTAGTTGCAGCACTAAACTCGAATGTATGTATGTTCTGTACTATAATTGCCACGGTTTGCTTTAATTTAATGCATTGAACTTGAACGCTTTTGTTCTTTAAATATATATATTAGTGCTGTCAAATGATTAATCGCAATTAATCGCATCCAAAATAAAGGTTATTGTTTACATAATATATGTGTGTGTGCTGTGTATATTTATTATGTATATATAAATACAAACACATGCATGTATATATTTAAGAAAAATATGTAATATATATATATATATATATATATATATATATATATATATATATATATATATGTATATATATATATATATATATATATATATATATATATATATATATATAAAACGTGTATTTTGGATGCGATTAATCGCAATTAATCGTTTGACAGCACTAATATATATATATATATATACACACACACACAAACACACACACACATGCACACACACACACACACACACACACACACATTTACACACATTTTAAACTAAAAGAAAATCTTGAAATATAATGTAACGTTGTTGAACATTGTTGTGTAATCATAAGCCGAAATGGTGACAAAAACTTGATTATTAAAAAATAACATCGTTCTCGTTAAACCTCATTTAAATAAACAAAAATTTGTTTTTTTATGAGCCCAAATAAATACAATGTTCTTGAGAAATGCCCATCCCTATGAACACAGACTACATCAGACAACGGTGCTCACCTCCCCGAAGCTCCCATAATGCACTGCAGCACCAACCGCATTAACCCTGCGATGCCATGGCAAACACTCTTCAAGGCCAAAGCTTTTCTATGTTTCAAACCACTAAGTCAAATGTTATGGAGCACAGTCTGGCCCTCCACTAGCAGTTTCTTCAGTCCCGAGCCAAACGAGGGTTACGTCATGCATCCGTAACGCCGGACACTCGGGCTACAGGAGCTGTATCTGTCTTTATGGTCACACAACAGAGCTCTGTAGGCCCAAGTGAACTCCTCGAGTACAGTCAATGTACAAGAGGACCCTCAAAATCCACTTAAAGATGTCCCCATTCAAGAGCATTGTGTTTTACTTGTCTTTCAACAGAGAAACAAACCTTTCTGAGTTCGTCTCAATCATGTCATTCAGCTCTATGAGCCCATTGTGCCGTCTAGTGTACTACACACACTCGTGACATCGCCACTATCTCTGGTGTGAGTGACGCGGCCTCAATAAATGATAACATTCTTATCTTTCTGCTAAAAAAAGAGTGGCCAGAGAAACATGGAGGAATGTTTTAGTCGGCTGGTGTTTTTGCATTGATTTCAGACGGATTCATTCATTTGTTTGGAAAATAATATTTTGCTTTGGGTCCATCAAGTTACAAATAGAGAAAATAATAATCGAATTGAATGAAGCATGTTTTATTTGTATTTATAAAATTGTATTATTATATTAATATTATTTTATATAATTTAAGTATATATTAATTTACTTTTGTAAGAATGTATATATTATATATGCACAATAAATGTATGGTTTTTCCACATAATGACATTACTATCACAGATTTTTATCATAATAACAATATAATATTTTAGGATAAAACTTTAGCTCTTTCTAACAATTTATTATTATATGCCTTCTGGATGTTAACGGGTCAGCCTGCATGTTTTCTGTAAAAATACTTAAAAGTTTTCTGTAAAATAAAATGCATTAATTATTAATAATAATAACAATATATTCTAATTACAATATTTTTTTATATGAAATTAATTCTTATATACTTCATTATTTTCTAGTGTTATTTTTATTACAATAGTAATATTTGTCATTTACATTTGCATTTAGTAATAATAATCATTATTAATTATTATTAGTCATATTGAAACTTGTGGAGCCCTGCAAACAAGCACAGCAAACCATATATATAAATACATTTTAAATCTATTTTGTGATATATATATATATACACACACACACACACACACACACAATAAAAGTGACGCTTTCTATGAAAAGTGTCAGTCTAAATGACCATACTATTGTCATATTAGTCAAAAAAACATATTTACAAAAATGAAACGAGTGTTGCTTTAAATACTCTTATGAACACACCCAGTCAATATCACTCCTGCTATCATTAATGTAATAAACCAGACACTGTTAATAACTGAAGTGATAACAACAGAGTGCTGTCTGATGCTGGAGGAGGCTCTGGGAGAAAGATGGAGCATTGCTTGTTTGCATCTGCACAGACCTCAAGAGAATCTGTGATTGGTGGAGCACATGATGACATGCATTCGCCTTCTGGTCATGCATTGCACAGATGAGAGCGCGCACAATAACCTGACCTATTTAAAACAAAACAAAACTATTTATGTGCGCGATATAATGGAATTAAAAAAAAAACCTATAGATGGATGAATGATTAGAAATATAGATGGATGGATGGATGGATCAACAGACCTATGGATGGATGGATAAACTATAGATGGATGGATGAATAGAAATATAGATGGATGGATGAACAGACCTATGGATGAATGGATAGACTATAGATGGATGGATGAATAGAAATATAGACGGATGAATGGATTAACAGACCTATAGATGGATGATTAGAAATATAGATGGATGAATCAACACTGATAGATGGATGGATGGATAGACTACAGATGGATGGATGGATGATTAGAAATATAGATGGATGGATGGATCAACAGACTGATAGATGGATGGATGGATAGACTACAGATTGATGGATGGATGGATTAACAGACCTATGGATGGATAGACTATAGATGGATGGATGAATAGAAATATAGATGGATGGATGGATCAACAGACTGATAGATGGATGGATGGATAGACTACAGATTGATGGATGGATGGATCAACAGACCTATGGATGGATAGACTATAGATGGATGGATGAATAGAAATATAGATGGATGGATTGATAGATGGATCAATAGACCTATGGATGGATGGATGATCGGATCAACACTGATAGATGGATGGATGGATAGACTACAGATGGATGGATGGATGATTAGAAATATAGATGGATGGATGGATCAACAGACTGATAGATGGATGAATGGATAGACTATAGATGGATGGATGAATAGAAATATAGATGGATGAATGGATCAACAGACTGATAGATGGATGAATGGATAGACTATAGATGGATGGATGAATAGAAATATAGATGGATGGATGGATCAACAGACTGATAGATGGATGAATGGATAGACTATAGATGGATGGATGAATAGAAATATAGATGGATGAATGGATCAACAGACTGATAGATGGATGAATGGATAGACTATAGATGGATGGATGAATAGAAATATAGATGGATGAATGGATCAACAGACTGATAGATGGATGAATGGATAGACTATAGATGGATGGATGAATAGAAATATAGATGGATGGATGGATCAACAGACTGATAGATGGATGAATGGATAGACTATAGATGGATGGATGAATAGAAATATAGATGGATGAATGGATCAACAGACTGATAGATGGATGAATGGATAGACTATAGATGGATGGATGAATAGAAATATAGATGGATGAATGGATCAACAGACTGATAGATGGATGGATAGACTACAGACTGATGGATGGATTAACAGACCTATAGATGGATGATTAGAAATATAGATGGATGGATGGATCAACAGACTGATAGATGGATGGATGGATAGACTACAGATGGATGGATGATTAGAAATATAGATGGATGGATGGATCAACAGACTGATAGATGGATGAATGGATAGACTATAGATGGATGGATGAATAGAAATATAGATGGATGAATGGATCAACAGACTGATAGATGGATGAATGGATAGACTATAGATGGATGGATGAATAGAAATATAGATGGATGAATGGATCAACAGACTGATAGATGGATGAATGGATAGACTATAGATGGATGGATGAATAGAAATATAGATGGATGGATGGATCAACAGACTGATAGATGGATGAATGGATAGACTATAGATGGATGGATGAATAGAAATATAGATGGATGAATGGATCAACAGACTGATAGATGGATGAATGGATAGACTATAGATGGATGGATGAATAGAAATATAGATGGATGGATGGATCAACAGACTGATGGATGGATGGATAGACTACAGACTGATGGATGGATTAACAGACCTATAGATGGATGATTAGAAATATAGATGGATGGATGGATCAACAGACTGATAGATGGATGGATGGATAGACTACAGATGGATGGATGATTAGAAATATAGATGGATGGATGGATCAACAGACCTATGGATGGATGGATGAATGGATAGACATGGACGGATTGATGTATAAATAGACATATAGATGGATGGATGAATAGACATATAGAAGGATGGATAATGGATGGGTAAACTTGGATGGATTGATGGATGGATGGTGGAGACAGATGAATAGATAGACTTATAGATGGATTGATGGACAGACGATAGATAGATTTCATCTATATGTTAAGTTCTATATTTCAGATCTCTACTTCTGTAGATCTTCTCAGCTGGTGTTTATGTAAGTGCTCTGCAGCATAGCAGCGTTATATAAACTCAGCTCGAGCATCCTGAAGAAACACGTGACCACTGTTATTGTCCTGAGCGCGCGGCGACGCTCACAAACACAACAAACCCGCGCGCAATTACGCAACAAGGCAAAAATGAAAGTAAAACGAACGGACTTCCGTGACAACCGTTAATAACAAAGCGATACATCTGCACGGTCTGTTTTTTGTTTGTATGTTTTAGGTAAAATTATAAAACCATAAACACGCTCGCGTTCAATCTCGTAATATTAGAGTTTTAAACGCGATGAGGAGAAACGCGCGGCTGTAGCGCGGTCTTACCTGAATGACGCCTCTGTCGTGTTCTTCTTTCTGTCGGTGTTTACAGTAGACATCCGCGGGAACGAGATGCGCGACGCGACGCTCGCTGCGATCCTCGCGTTATGTGCGCGGTGCTGGTGCGCGCACTCGAGGATGATCAAACGCCGCGCGATGATTGGCTGTCACCTCAAACTAGTTCACACGAGGAAAATGTTTGTTAATAATAAACAAAAACCTTTTACTATGAGCTAATGTATAAACCAACAATAACAACTTTATTCCACGCTTTTCTGTGCAAAGTCCCCAACTGCTTATATTGCACCACATCTAACTTTCTAAACTGATTAATTATTAATAAGGTGCTTGAATATGGAAGCATCCAGATCCAGTGTGTTTGTCCCTAAACATGATTCTAAACAAATGAATGGAAAAACTGAATGCAGGAAACATAAGTTAATAAACAGCGATGCATAATTTCACTGGGATTGAGAATAAAATTTAAAATCCACGAAATTGTTACAGAACTACATAATAATATAAGGGAGATCAGGACTAGATGACACACTCTTTATTTTGAGCCAGGAATTTCAGACGTTAAATAAATAAATAAATAAGTAAATTTTTACAAATAGCAAAAAAAAAAAAAAAAAGTGCCAGACATGTACGTATATGTTAATGTTTTGGTCTGAAATATGTTATTATTATTAATATTATTATTGAATAATTATACATTTATATACATATAATTATTAACCTTTTACACACATACACACACACACACACACACACACACACACAGTCAAAAAGCTGTTTTGAGCAACAAATATGTAATGAATTAAATAAATTAGGCGAAACTGGATTTAATTTATCATCATCATCACCCAACAGCGCCATCTAGTGCTGCATCAAACACACAAAATTGTGAAATATTTTTGCAATTTAAAATAATGGTTTTCTGTTTTAATATCTTTTAAAGTGTAATTTATTTCTGTGATGCACAGCTGTATTTTCAGCATCATTCCTCCAGTCTTCACTGTCACATGATCTTCAGAAATCATTAAATTTTTTTTAATACATTGTTTTATAAATTTAATACATCCTTTCTGAATAAAAGCATTGATTTCTTAAAAAAAAGTAAATAAAAATGACAAACCCCAAACTTGAAAAGTCATGTACATTGTTCCAAAAAAAAGCTTTTTTTTATATTTTTTTTTTTACTTTTTATTAATCAAAGAATCCTGCAAAAAAAGTATCACCAGTTCCAAAAACATTTTAAGCCACAAAAACAGTAATAAATCCTCATCATACTTTCATGATTTCTGAAGATCATGTGACACTGAAGACTGGAGGAATGATGCTGAAAATACAGCGGAGCATCACAGAAATAAATTACACTAAATTACACTTTAAATTATTTTTAAAACAGAAAGACGTTGTTTTAAATTAAAATATTGTTTCTGTATTATAATGAAGATGATCATGCACATTACTGATGTCCAGCACCTGAGGGGGACAAAGATGAGACATTCTTTACAGAGATTTATGAATTATTTATTTTATATTATGATTCTTTGCATTGCTAGGTAACATTTAATGTCCTTAATCCGAGTTCGAAACATGAAATATAGCAGCTGCTATGTGCATTTTATTATGAATAAAATAAAGTTTTTTTAAATATTATATATGTATATATTTAAAGCAATTAATTTAAATGAGGGGGAAAAATAAATTAATTTGATTCTTTTTTTCTGAATTCCTAGCTGCCTAATTTAATTTATACATTGCAACCAGTAGGTGGCATAATGATGCTACAGGAAAAAAAACAGCTTGCATGAATGCAAGAAATGCCTCTGATATCATGAAATCACATAAAACCTTTAACATCTGAAGAACCTTTCTGTTTCACAAAAGCCTCTTTGTCGCAAAAGAATGTTCTTCAGATTATAAAAAAGGTAAGAAATCGATTTTTTGATGTCTGTCTGAGCAAAACCTGCCTAAATATTCAGGGCTTCTGTGGGTCTTAAGTCTTAATTAACCCTTCCACAACCTTAAAAAGCTTTGAAATCAGAGCAGAAAGTCTTCAAATTCAGATTCATGGCACTGAATGTTGCTTGCACATTTTTGTTTTCAAGGATAAATATATAAACATCTTTAAATCAAGATACATATACTTGAGACAGTAAAAAGACTTATTATCTTTAGAAATTGAACAAAATGAAGTGAGTTTACGCTTAAAACATACATCCGTCAGCGGGGTATGAACGTTTCTTTTTCATTTGATTATTGTTGTTTTGAGCCCATTGACAGATATTTGTTCTTCTTTTAATCGTGAAAATGTTGATGCATTTCTCAGAAAATGTTCATTTGCTTCTCAAGTAAATGCATAACCAAAACATAAAACCTGCAGAAACCGATTGTTTTGTGTCATTTCACAGAGATTAAAGTGACATGTGCATTCATTCAGAGTCTGTTCGTCATTTAGAAACCAGTTTGACCCCATGTTTAAAGCGGCCTGCTTTGATGTGCAGTCAGGAAAGATTCGAGTTGTGAGAATTTGTTTTATGCGAATCCCACAATCACAAAGAGCTTCTTGATGTGTATCATCATCAGCCGCTGATCCCGGATCAAACAGGTAAACACCTGCGAGCCATCATTGTGCAGGTATCTGTAGCACATTCTTCTGATATGATGTGAGATTAAAATGTGTCAGGCTGCACACCAGATAAACAAACCCGTAATTGCAATGTCTGCGGGCCTTTTTCTCTTCCTGACAGTTCCTCGTCCAAAAACAAGCAGCTGTTTGAATCTAATCAGGAACAAAAAATGGTCAAAAGCCTTATTGTTTCAGTGTTTGATACCACTTTTGTGGTTAAAAACTGTCAGGGAATTCCGAAACAAAGCAAACATTATAATGCCGCTGAATTTCATGGGTTTCTGGCCTGAAGCGCTGGAATATCAATAGAGCTGCCAATATTAATACATTAGTTGAAGAGTTAATAACATGAGACGTTTAAGGCTGTTCAGCAAGACTGCAGAGAGATACATGAGCTCTTTCTGGCAAAGCAGTATTGCAAATCTCTCCCCTCTTTAAGTATTGCAACAGATATTTTCCACAAGTGCAAACACAATATGCTTTCATCTCTGTTTTTTTGTCTTGTCTTTATCAAACTAATTGCATATGAAAAATGTTCTTGTGGGGATCGTGCATGTTTGAATTACCAACTAGCTTTTTTTGCTTTTCTGAAGAATGTGGTTGCTGTCTGGCTTAAGTAAGAAATAAAATAAAAAATTAAAAACACCTTTTTAATATATATATATATTTTTTTTACCAAGATATTGCAATTTTTCTTGACTTATTGAAAATAACATTTAAAATTCAATTTAAGCACAGAAGCTAATTATTTTCGTTTTTAGTGTTGTTTGTTTATTTAAAGAACATACAATGTAAAATAAAATATTTTTTAAAACAATTGTTCACAAAACAGATTATAAGAGTATGCATGTATATGTATATATATATATATATATATATATATATATATATATATAATTAGAAATCAATTAGAAATAAAAACTAATTCAGTTTTATATAGTTGATTTTTAATAATTGCCATTTATTTATTATTGGCCTTAATTTGAAAATGATTATTTCTTTGGCCGATATTTATTATTTAATTTGAATTAAAAACAGTTTATTTTAGCATGTATACATTTTCTTTAAGTAGTATAGATTTATAATATCGGCCATTTATCGGTAATTAGCCTTAATATGAAAATGATTACTTAGTGGCGATATTTATTATTTAATGCTAAATAAATCAATTTACTTTAGTTTTAGAGTATCAACTTTCTTTAAGCAGTACAGATTTATAATATCGGCCATTTATCGGTAATTAGCCTTAATATGAAAATGATTACTTAGTGGCGATATTTATTATTTAATGCTAAATAAATCAATTTACTTTAGTTTTAGAGTATCAACTTTCTTTAAGCAGTACAGATTTATAATATCGGCCATTTATCGGTGATTAGCCTTAATTTGAAAATTATTATTTAGTGGCCAATATTTATTATTTAATGCTAAATAAATCTATTTACTTTAGTTTTAGAGTATCAATTTTCTTTAAGCAGTACAGATTTATAATATCGGCCATTTATCGGTAATTAGCCTTAATATGAAAATGATTACTTAGTGGCGATATTTATTATTTAATGCTAAATAAATCAATTTACTTTAGTTTTAGAGTGTCAGTTTTCTTTAAGCAGTATAGATTTATAATATCGGCCATTTATCGGTAATTGGCCATAATCAGGAAAATACTACTTCTAGTAGTTTAATACCATTTAGTAGTTAAAAATCTGCTTTCTCTGTCCCAATCACAAAGGGGTTATTCAGCTGTTGTTTCTAGTATCATATGTCAGTGTGAAACAAGTTCAGTTTCTCAGTCTTTGGGTTCAGGTCTGGTGTCATGCTTCATATGCATCTGCAGAATGACTAACATACTAAATGTGACGATACCATCAGGAAAGAGAAAGACGCAACCCTGGAGGAGCCGGCTTTGGATTACAGCATCTGTGTTACTCATCAGAGACGTTAAACCACAAGCTGTCACAGGTTAAGAGTTTGTGAAGTCCCAGAGACGAATATGTGGAACAACATCACAAGCATGCTGAGGAGAGAGAGTAATAACAGAGTTTCAGCTGAGCTGTCATCAAGTGGGTGATTACATGTCATCAGCGGCGCCTGAAGAGTGATGATCTTTCCATTGTACTGCCTTCAAATCTGAATTTGCATTTTTGTTCTGAAGTGCAACATAATCATTGCATTCAGCATTAGTCATGTCAATGTTCAACTAGATGCAGACTGAGCTTGTGCTGGTGTTTAAAGAGCTCCAGAAGTTGAAAAAATCCATCATCAAACACGAGATATTTTTACTTTTTGTAGAGAAAATGTGTGTTGTTTGACCGTGTCTCTCTGGTGTTGATGTCGGTCAGATCCCTCTGTCAATGCAAGAAAAGTAAAACCTTTGCATTTTGATTGATAGACCAAAGTTAAATACTTGGATTAATAAGTTCATACCACACATCTACGTTGTGTAGACATGCAAGTAATTTGAAATTTAAATACCATTGCCTTTAGGGAAAATATGAGAGAAATGCTGCTTTTCTCTTCACTAACATCACTTTTATTCATCAATTTGCTCAGTGTTTTTGAATCCTAGTCGATGTTTTAAGTCGTTCTCCTAAAGTGTCTCTCAAGACATAGTTTTGCCTGTAATGTCTTGCAAAACACTGAACAACAAAGGGTTTGAAATGCTAAAAAAACAAGTGTTTCAATCGTGAGATATAAACTTGAGTTTGCGATTAGAAAAGAATATGCAATATGCAACATAAATGTTTCTTGAGCAGAATCATCATATTTTCATGATTTCTGAAGATCATGTGACACTGAAGACTGGAGGAATGATGCTGAAAATACAGCGGAGCATCACAGGAATAAATTACACTTTAACAGATATTCACATAAATAAACAGTTATTTTAATAGTAAAATATTTCACATTTTTTGGATCAAATAAATGCAGGCTTGGTGAGGAGAAGTTTTATTTTAAATACTGTTCAAAAACTTTCATGCACTTGATATGTATTTAACATTTTGTTATAAAAAGATTCCCCCTCTATGAAATCGTATCGTAACTCTAAAAATATAGACAAAATGAAACCTGGATTCATTTTTTGATTCAGTAAATGAGTGCATATTTAATTAGTTAATTTAGCATTTCAGAGAAGTACTGTGACGAGTCAACTGAGGAAGTAATGCGATGTCTGTGAGATTTGTGCTGGGTTCAGCTGGAGTCCTGTGTTGATGTGGCTCGTGTCCAGCAGGGGGCAGCAGGGATACTGAAGGGGGCCGGACTGAAGGAGCGCGTTTCTCCAGCTTTTCACTTCGCTTCACATCTTCATCTGCAGCGGATCATCCACTCGTGAGGTCCAGAGACAGACGCTTTTCTTTCCTCCTCTCTGTATTAAAGCTCGTGTGTTTGCGGAACCTGCAGGATCTGCTTTTTAATTCCTCTGAACTGGATATGATGTGCAACTGTGAGCGAGAGATGCACGAGCTCTCTTAACCACAGCAGTGATACAATGGGGAAACTTCACTCAAAACATGGTGAGTTACACATCTACGAGTCCGAAATATGTGTGCACGCGCATGTTCATAGCTGATTGCTGAGTTAAAATAACTTCTCTGTCTGATTTTATGATTTTAATCTAGTTCTAAAATATAAGATAGATAGCTTTTAACTTTTTGTTTTGTTTCTTTAATTACTTTTCACTAACCTTTTTAAGGGTTGAAAAGCAAAAATGGCCATCTATTATTATTATTATTGTTGTTGTTATATAAAATCGAATTAATTTCTTACAGACCAACATAATAAAAGTTCTAAGATCAGAAATGTCATTATTTTTACATAATAAAAGTAGCTTCGTTAGGTGTATTTGTGCATTAAAAAAAAATGTAATCTTTTTTTTTTGTTTTTTTGTTTTAATCTATCTGTGTCCACAAAACCAGTCATAATAAGGGGTCATTAAAAAAAATCTGTATTCTGAGGGTGCAAAAAAAATCTAAATTTTGAGAAAATCATCTTTAAAGTTGTCCAAATGAATTCTTAGCAATGCATATTACTAATCAAAAATTATGTTTTTGTATATTTACGGTAATAAGTTTACAAAATATATTCATGGAACATGATCTGTACTTAATATCCTAATGATTTTTGGCATAAAATTAAAATCTATAATTTTGACCCATGCAATGTATTTTTGTCTGTTGCTACAAATACACCCCAGATACTTAAGACTGATTTTGTGCTCCATGAACACATTCATATGTTCTGATCCTATCCATGAATGTTCTTGAAATGCACAAACATTAATGTTACTGTGCATAATACTCTGATTTTTTGTCTTTGTCATTGAGGTGCAGCTAGCAGACGTCGGGAAAATCCTGAGGGTGAGTTTTGCTTTTGACACAGTTTTGAGTCAGTTTTTTTGTTATACATGAACTATTAATGGATTTAATGTTGCAGAACATTTCCTAATGCTATTCAAATACTCTTTCAGGGGACAGTTTTGTTGTGAATGGCTTTATTTCAAGAAGAGGAGCTGAAGAAGGCGAGAGATACGACACAAATCTGAAAGATTACAAGGTAAGAAATGGCTGATTTTGATAGATTCTTATTAAATCAATTTTTAAATGCCAATAATCAATCTATGCTGTATTCAGTCGATATGTGAACAAAACGTAATGAAACATTATTTGTAGCGCCTCCCCTGCAGGAAAGTTCAAAAAACTTTGTTACTTTTGAAATGAAACATAGTCTCAGTTTTCAAATTCTATCATGAATCGATCAAGTCTTCCTATTTACTACTAGTTATAGCACCAAATAAACATGAATGAACATTAAGAAAGTGCTGAAAGAAACCGAACAACTTACTGAAACGAATCCTGTCTCATGTAATGACTCAAACAGTGTTTCAGGTGTGGAAAAATGTCCATAAAACAGTCCAAATGTCCAAAAAAATAAAAAATTAACTCTAGAAAGGGGTATTTAGCTAAATATGTGCAGTATATGACATATTCATTATATTTTGACTTAACCTGTATCTTAAATATCTAATGCATGTTTGAAAAAATGAAAACTATTTATGACATCCACGGTTTAAATTTTTATATTTCAGCAACAAACTGGTGTAGAAACATAATTATATCATTAAAAATTTATTTTAAATATATTATAAATTATAATAATTTTATTATAAAAATGGCCTCATGTGCAATTTTTATTACATTTTTTTAATTTTATAATATATATATATATATATTTTATAAAAAAACTGTCTAATTTTTTAAATGTTTGTTTACAACATTGTCACTTTAATTTAATAATGTACCAACTGACAAGGTTTGGTTTCAAGTATTAGTATATCTATATATCCAAATGAATCGAGATCGGAATTGAATCGAATAGCAAGTTAGTGAATCAACCTCAAATTGAATCATGAAATCTGTCCTAGTTTGCATGCTCTTATAAGCATTAATATACACCGCAGCAACTAATACTAAGAAAAACTGTCGTTTCATTTGTGGTGCTGCATTATGGGATCGCTTACTTCTTCTCAATATTTGATGCTGGCCCATAAATGTTATCTTTTAGACTTAGATTCGCTATGCTTTTATAAACGTAACCCATGCGATCCCAGAAGCGTCTCAGACTGGACTATTCATCTGTAAGAGAGACGCTGCTGCAGCTTTTTCCCAGTATCTTGGTCAAATCGCTCAAGAATCCAGACGGGAGCTGCACCACAGAAGGAACAACTTGCGGTGAGCCGTGTGCCATCCCGCTGCCAAAGACCACATTCCCACTCCTGAGAAATCATCATCATTACAGCGGCTGAAACGAACAGACAGGAGTGTGCTGGGTGTTCTCAGGGCACGTCCAGCGCTTGGCGATGTGTTTTTGTCGTGTTTGGCTGTGGGATTGTTCCCCGGTGGGATTGATGGGTTTTGACGTGCAGTTTCTAACAGCTGAGAGTCGCGGTTAATCCTGGACAGTCGTGCATTACATCTGTGTGAACGGCGCTCGGATTATACATATATTCATATAGTCTTTTTTCTGTGTCTATGCAGTTGATTTTTTTGCTCTTTCTGCTCCACCTGAGTAGTTTTGTCTCATTCTTTGACCACACAATACTGCTATTTTCTGGCATGTTTTAAAACATAAGACTCAAGGTATACACATGTCAGTAACTGTTCTGTTCATACTACACAATATTGCATTGATTTCAATGCACTTTTTACTGCACTTGTTATCAGTGTCTTTCGTTCTTCAGTCATAAAAAAAGTCCATTCCAAAGAATCTATTCTAAAGTCATTCTCAAAAGAATCTCTGAATTGATTCATTGAGAATTTCACAGTAATGAATCGTTAGAAACTCTAACAAGTTTGTTCGAATCATTTGTGTGGATGGGTTCAAACTGTCCATTTTTAAAGAATCAGTTCAAAAGACTTCGACTTTTATTCATTGACTTAGACAGAAATGCACAGGAATGAATCAAATCGACTCACCTTAACAAGTTGGTTTGATTCATTATTGTGAATGGGTTCAAAATGTCCATTTTAATGAATCAGTTCAAAAGTAAATCTCTAAATTGATTCATTGGAATGGTCCGAAATCCACAATAATGAATCCAAACAACTCTTAATGATTTGTTTGAATCATTTGTGTGGATGTGTTTAAACCGCCCATTTCAAAGAATCAATTGAAATTTCAATCACAAAAATCTCAGAATTGATTCATTGGAATGGTCCGAAATCCACAATAATGAATCATTCATTGATTCAGACAGGAATTCACAGGAATTAATCAAATTGACTCACCTTAACAAGTTTGTTTGATTCATTTCTGTGGATGGGTTAAAAATTTCTAATTTTAAAAGAATCAATCCAAAAGTCAATAAATCTCAGTTGATTCACTGAAGTTGATAAAAATACACAGGAATGAATCAAACAGACTCTAAAATGTTTGTTTGAATTATTTCAGTGGATGGTTCAAACTGTCCATTTCAAAGAATCAATTGAAATTTCAATCACAAAAATCTCAGAATTGATTCATTGGAATGGTCCGAAATCCACAATAATGAATCATACAGACTCTTAACAAGTTTGTTTAAATTATTTCTGTGGGTCGACTCAAACTGTCCATTTTAAAGATTCAATTCAAAAGTCTTAAGATTTATTTGAATCATTTCTCTAGATGGGTTCAAAAATGTTCATTTCAAACAACCAATTCACGATTCACTCTCAAAAATCTCTAAATTGATTCACAGGAATGAATCAACCCAACTCTAACTCTGTTTGATTCATTTCTATCTATGGGTTCAAACTGTCCATTTCAAAGAATCGGTTCAGTGAGTCGATCTCAAAGTAACTGACTCAATGAAATGGACAGAAGCCGATGCGTCTCGTTTTTTATGACTCTCACCTGTGCATGGTTTTGCATCATTTCAATTAGTCTCTGAAGGATGCTGAAGGACATCCGAGTAAAAAGACTCTAACTGATGATAAACCTGCTCTAATAGAAGCCCTATAAAAGTCCTTCTCCTCTTGAATGGGAACGTTATTTGGGAAATCTGACAGCGGTCTTGAGGGGAAACCACCGCCGTCATGTGTCATTAATGAGCAGGTCTTTGAGCAGAGAGTTTTGTCTCTGGATTGTGTTTTGTCAGTCGTTCAGTACCTGAAAGATGTAAGTTGTTTATTTAGGGTGGATGAAGTAAAAGAGCCAAATTCAAACCGGAGCTTTTGATTCGAGTCCATTTCAGGTCAGATTTTAGTTGATGTGAAACTCTGGTTTGGACCGAACAATGAGTCACTAGTGAACTAGTTTGATTAATTTCTCTCAATTGGTTCAAATGGTTCAGTAAAAGAAGTTGAAATGGACAGAAGTTCACTGGAATTAATCAAATCCATTCTTTTGAACCCAACAATCAAACCATGAGTCACTTGATTGAACTAGTTTCGTTGCATTACTTTTTGCAGTTTTTATATCACAACAAACATTTTCTTGTGTTGCCGTTTCACTTGTGGAATTATAGTTGCAAATTCATTTGCAGTTTCTCATATTGTGTATATTTATGTCTAAGCAAACAAAACTAATGCATGTGAACTATAGGCTTATGAATCACTCTGTTGAATTTTCTTCAGCAATAACTTGATGCGTTGCAGGGATAAATACTCATTGTGTGAGTGGAGCATGTTTGGTTTTTTGGAGATGCTTCATTCTGTTTCTCATATTGTACCAAACGCATGTTATTAATATTTCTTTGTTTATCGTGAAGCATAAAGGTGATCCTGAGGAGATTATCAAAACTTTAGTTTTCCAATTAACTTAGTGGATTGTGAATTTAACCGTTAAGTTCCTATAAAGTACAAAAGAAGAGGCTTATACTCTGTTTTCCAGAAAATAAGTGGTGCATAAGTCATGCTTTATTATTACATTCACATTATCTTAAATAGACACAATTCATGCAAGCATTCATATGCATTCAACAAACAATATTTTTTATGTTGTTTTGCACATTTGAGATTCATTGCATAATATAAGTCACTTTTAAAAATAAGTCTGATTTTCTATGCAGGAAAATACAATGATCATGTACATTTAGACTTGTGCATATGACTAAATGATGCATCATGCATCATTTTTCCCTTTAATTTTCATTGAGATGAGTCCACTGGGCTCTTGAAGTTTAGGTTGGATGTAAATATCTATTGTGCCCATCTATTCTACAGTATTTGAAGCCCCATCACGTTTCCAGCATGAGATTCTAGTTACTATAATTTCTTCTGATTGGAGTCGTTCAGGTGATTATGTCCCTCAGCTCTAGGGATGCTTTGACATGTGTCGAGCCGCTCGTAGTGTTGTATTGTCATCATAAGTGTGGTTTGACTCTGTTCCCCAGAGCAGCTGTAATTCTGTCCTCTAGATGAACTGAAAGCAGACACCTCCACACAGACTGATGCTCGTGCCCACGGCGGACAGAGAAGATATATCATCTGAGACTCAGAGTTTAGGAATCTCTGTAAGGATGACGTATTTCTGGATTACATCAAGTGCTTTTTCTACCTCTCCTACCTCGCTTTTAACAATACAAAACTGTTTCAAAGCAGCTTCATATGTAACAAACAGGAAAATGATTTACCGCTGTGAACAAAGCAGCGCTGCATTTATGGCAAAATGAAAAGAAAAAATAGCATATAAACTTTTCTGAAGACAGTAAGTTCCCCTTAAACATGCATTCAAATAAACATAGGGGCCTAAATAAAATAGAATTTGTGTATCGTTACATATTTGAATCGATTTTCCCACATAATTCCCACAAATGGTGTTTTCTCCATGCAAACTTCTTTCTGTGTAATCATAACTTAACATGCAGATATTGAGTCACATTAAAGGAATAGTTAAAAAAAAAAAAAAAATGCTGTAATTTTACTCCCCTTTGGGCCATCCAAGATCAGGATGAGTTTGTTTCTTCATCAGATTTGGAGAAATGTAGCATTGTATCAGGGTCTCACCAATAGACCCCCAGCAGTGAATGGGTGCCGTCAGAACGAGAGTCCGTCAGGGAACATCTGGAGAAGACAAAAGATGAAACAAATCCAAGATTAAGTCTATAATCCATAATAACACTTCCTCCACTGAAAAAGTGTTCTGGTCTGAATCAGGAGAGAAATCTGCACAGATCAAGCAGCGTTTAAACAGCTCTAGACAAATGTGTGTCTGCTTTTTTTCAATTTGAGAGACAACAGCAGATGCACTTTTTCACTGGTTAAAATTTTACAAACATCTTGATGGACTTATTTCAGCTTTTTGTGCTGTGGATTATTGAGATGTTTTTTTAATCAGACTCTCATTCTGACGGCACCCATTCACTGCAGAGCAAGCGATGCAATGCTACATTTCTCCAAATCTGACGATTTTATTTTTTTTTGTGGTCTACTCCTGTAATCTTATGTTAACATATATAATGTGCATGTTAAAGTTGCATGGCTGTGCTTTCAATCCACAATGCAATTTTCATGTGCATAGTTAATAAAAGATGATTCAGTGATGGGGAATTATTTCTTTAATAAGCAACACTATCAGCAGCACAATCATGATTTCATGTTCTGTGCATGCATTTATTCAAAGAATTTAGTCAAAATTATTTTCCGGCCACAGCTGCTGTTGAAACCTCTTAATTCGCACTAAACCCAGAACATTCCTTGAAATTAATGGAAAAGAGGGACTGTGTCCAATAACTGTTTCTGGCTGCCTTTTAAAGTCAGCTTTAGGATTTGGGAGGCAGGTAAAATCCTGATGGCTGCAGATTAGAAAAGGGCCAGATCCGGCGTTCCCATTGTCAGGGAAGCGGAGGGAATGGGATTCTTCAGCTGCCTGGCTGTGACTTCAAAGCGAAGCTGGGAGTTATTAAAGCTCTCTGATAGCCCGGATCTGGGGGAAGGGCGGAGGGACGGACAGAGACAGACGGGCGAGTATCCCGAGGGTTTTCCTGGTGTGGAGCTCTGAGAATTAACTCTGAAAGCCATTTGTGTTCAGTGAGCAATAATGAGCTCATTAGCTGCCGTCAGATGTTTTCTTAAAGGGGTCATATGATGCTGCTAAATAGAACATTATTTTGTGTTTTTGGTGTAATGCAATGTGTTTATGCCTGATTACGGTTAAAAGAAACATTATTTTCCAAGTAATGTATATTATTGTTGCTCCTCTATACCCTGGCTTTCTGAAACACATCTCATTTTACAAAGCTCGGTGTGCTCTGATTGGTCAGTTATGCAGAGCGTTGTGATTGGCTGAATACCTCAAGCGTGTGATGGAAATTTAACCAACTGATCAAAACTCGCATTTGAATCACCAATGGGAAATCTTTTAAATATTAAAACGTACTTACAGACTGTGTGACAGAACGCCGGACTGTCGAACTGCCCAATTTTATAGAAACAGTCCACATCCTCCGGAAAATGCACTGCATACATCTGAATATTTTGGTTGAACAGTGTTGAGAACACAACTTAACCACTGATTTCTAGTCGTGTCCTCTTTCGGAAGACCAGACAAATTAGTTTCACTTCCACAATGAAACATAAGCCTTCTTTCTTTGGGTGAACAGTTGGGCGGGGTTATGCAAATCTTCCCACTTAGTGATGTAGACACGTGGGGGTGTGTTTATACGAGCCGTTTAGGAGGGTTTGGTTGACCCTTAACTTTTATAAAGAATATCTCTTTGGGTTTGAGACTTTAGTCTTTGCAACTTTACAGATCTTCTTTATGCATCAAGAGCTTGTGTCATTCCAAAGAGAAAGGAAACATTTAAATTGCATCATATGACCCTTTAAAAGAAACTACAGTGATGCTAAAATAACACGTTTATGCAGCTTTTTCCCCTTTACAACACATCTATTAAGCTGCAAAAATGTCCAAATGAGGACATTTATTTAATTTTAGAGTCAAAATGTAGACCTGTTCCTCACATGAAGGTATCACATAACTTCAGAGGACTTTAAATGAAATCCTTAGTGGATGTGAATCATCTACTTTTTGTCCCTACTTATTGTATGGAAAATGACAGTTCATTAAAAGCCCTTCTTTCATGTTGCATAACTGTTTGGAACGACATGACAGATTTTCATTTTTCTCGAGCTCTTCCTGAAAGATCTGCACTTCCGAATTAAAGCACATTGAGTGAAAGGAGTGAAAAAGTTGGAGCCGCGTATGTGGTAATTACGGACTTGGACACTGAGGTGACTGTTGGCTGATCAAAGGAAACGGCGATAGGGAAAGAATGAGTTGGCTGGTTTTTAGAAAAGCGAGTTTGACGGATCATTGCAGGTGTTCGGCTCTTACCTGTATAAACACCTGGCACGGGGCTAGAGAGATCTCCAGAGGTGAGATCAAAATGAGCTGCAAAAATAGCAGCCGCGGCTCAGAATGTTGTTGGAAAGCCAGACAAGAGGCCTCTCTGTGAGAAATCAGCACGGAAAGCGCTGAGCTGGAGACGTTCTTAAAGAGCCGGCCTGTGAGGCCGCAGTGTGCTTCAACACTGGAAACATCAACAGTCTGCTGCACACTGACCAAATAATGACACACGCGCTCAGTTCAACCTCTCAACGCTCCTCTCGTCTTAAACGATCCCAGGCGTGAAGCCGCTGATGCCAGCGAAGAAGGAACAATCTGATATAAATGGTGCGGGGAAACAGGAACACAGGAATTTGAACTGGTATTAATTGAAGTAAATTCCACTTGTACAAAGAATTTCAGTTGTACAAAATCAGCAATACGTATTTCAAGTATTCTGGTAAAAGATGGTCCATAAAAAAATAAAATAAAATGCATAGTGCAATATTGTATAGTGAAGATAATTAATAATGTAATAATTTATGTAATAATTGTTTTTAATAATAAACAATTCATAATTAAAGAAAAAATGTATATAAATGAAATGACAGTAAATCATAATATAAACTATAAATGAGATATGTAAATGAGGAAATATATATTAAATGTGAATAATGTTAACAATTTTATAAAATATATATGATCACTGTATGATTATATTGTAAATCATAATTTAAATGTTAAATATATATATATATATATATATATATATATATATATATATATATATATATATATATATAGTGAAATTATTTAGTTAATTTATTATAATAAAAAATGAATTTGTACATAAATTAAATAATGTACAGTAAATAGCGATTTAAATTATAAAGTTGTGACATTTCTTTATGAATATAACATTTTTGTATTTGACTGGTGCAATTTTGTATAATGAAGTCAAGAAACTGTATAAATAATGGAATTATAATTAATTTATAAAAATAAGTTATAATTAAAAATGTAATTATATATAAATGAAATGATGTAAAATAAATCATATTAATTATAAATAAATTATGAAATGTCAGAATTCATATATATTTCTTTTCTATATGTATAATTATATAAATGTAATACTTTAAATATAAGTATAATTTATATATATATATTTGATAAATGTATAAGTATATGCATTTGTATAAGTATACTGAATTTGTAAATCATTTTTAACATTGATTATTTATATATAGTTTCTCATATATCTTATATTTTACTTATATGAACATTCATTAGGTTGATGCAATTGAGGCAATTGTTTCATTTAAAGTGGCTGAAATATTTTAAAGCAACTTTTTGGATCTCTACTAGATCCTGAAGTTGTTTGGTTTGTGCTTATTTTTAAACACGGTCAAGCTAAGCTAAAATATAATCATAATTTGCCAAAACGTGGTGGGAATAGACTTAGAAAACTCGAAAAACTAAAAGTGAGGGTGACATCATCCCTCAGATATAACAGACCCTGATGGATGACTTCAGAGTTTATCGTCCCAGCGGCAAAACCTGTAAATATGAGGATGTTTCTTGATAGCCAGTGAAAGTGGGCTCGTTCTGTTCTCTCAAGTTTGCTCTCAGAAATCTGATTTCTCACCTCAGCAGAGCTGTGTATTTTCTTGTTTTAGTTGGGCTTGTTCAAACTCTGGCATCTCCTCCTCACATGTTCGCTTTGAATCAGCGGTATTTGCTTTGGCAGCGTGTTGTGGATATCTGGCCTGTTTAAGAGCGTCACATTCAATGACATCTTTCTCCTTCTGCTTTTCTCATGTTCTCCGACTTTTGGAGAAACACCATTGTCTTGATGGAGCTGAACTGTGCTATTGGCCCAATGTTGCACCTTCGTTTAATAGCCGACATTCTCCTGGTCGAAACTGCTGTGGTGGTTTCGAGGAAAACTAAGAAGTGCTCGAATGGTGTTCAGGGTTTTGAGCCTTCATCTCTGAATGAGAAGCATGTGGCAGCCATCCAGAACAGCAGGGTCTTTCAGCGTGGCCCCTGCAGACATCTGTTCCTGGTTTGTACTGCAGAAATCCTCGAGCTCCCCGTGGGGCGACCGGGGGCCGATAAGGGCTTGTTTTTCTGAAGGCTTTGAGGTGGGGCGCGATGAAGGCTGTTGTTTTGGGGGGATAGGGAGTGGTCAGTAGATGTGGCACTGACAGGCTAGTTTTATTCTCTTTTTCTTTATTCCAGACTGATGGTCTTTAACAAATGCGTAGCAACACCCTATGAACACGTTTTTATGAGCCCATTGCATAAACTTACAGTCTGCATTCGGTCACAGTTGTGCTGTCTGGTTTTAAATGGAAGCTTGTTATCGTGACTTTTTACCAGTTCTGACATTTTTTTTCACAATTCTAAGTTTATATCTCACAATTGTAAGAAAATATTTATTGTGAGACATAAAGTCAGGATTGCGAGATCAAGTCAGAAGTATGAGATATAAAGTCAGGATTGCGAGATCAAATCGGAATTATGAGATATAAAGTCAGGATTGAGATCAAGTCAGAATTATGAGATATGAAGTCAGGATTGCGAAATCAAGTCAGAAGTATGAGATATAAAGTCAGGATTGCGAGATCAAATCGGAATTATGAGATATAAAGTCAGGATTGAGATCAAGTCAGAATTATGAGATATGAAGTCAGGATTGCGAAATCAAGTCAGAAGTATGAGATATGAAGTCAGGATTGCGAGATCAAGTCAGAATTATGAGATATAAAGTCATGGATTGCGAAATCAAGTCAGAAGTATGAGATATAAAGTCAGGATTGCGAGATCAAATCGGAATTATGAGATATGAAGTCAGGATTGCGAAATCAAGTCAGAAGTATGAGATACAAAGTCAGGATTGCGAAATCAAGTCAGAAGTATGAGATATAAAGTCAGGATTGCGAGATCAAGTCAGAATTATGAGATACAAAGTCAGGATTGCGAAATCAAGTCAGAAGTATGAGATATGAAGTCAGGATTGCGAGATCAAGTCAGAATTATGAGATATGAAGTCATGGATTGCGAAATCAAGTCAGAAGTATGAGATATAAAGTCAGGATTGCGAGATCAAGTCAGAATTATGAGATATAAAGTCAGGATTGCGAGATCAAGTCAGAAGTATGAGATACAAAGTCAGGATTGCGAAATCAAGTCAGAATTATGAGATATAAAGTCATGGATTGCGAAATCAAGTCAGAAGTATGAGATATGAAGTCAGGATTGCGAGATCAAGTCAGAATTATGAGATATGAAGTCATGGATTGCGAAATCAAGTCAGAAGTATGAGATATAAAGTCAGGATTGCGAGATCAAGTCAGAATTATGAGATAAAAAGTCTGGATTGCGAGATCAAGTCAGAAGTATGAGATACAAAGTCAGGATTGCGAAATCAAGTCAGAATTATGAGATATAAAGTCAGGATTGCGAGATAAAGTTGGAATTATGAGATATAAAGTCTGGATTGCGAAATCAAGTCAGAAGTATGAGATATGAAGTCAGGATTGCGAGATAAAGTTGGAATTATGAGATATAAAGTCAGGATTGCGAGATCAAGTCAGAAGTATGAGATACAAAGTCAGGATTGCGAAATCAAGTCAGAATTATGAGATATAAAGTCATGGATTGCGAAATCAAGTCAGAAGTATGAGATACAAAGTCAGGATTGCGAAATCAAGTCAGAAGTATGAGATTTGAAGTCAGGATTGCGAGATAAAGTCGGAATTATGAGATATAAAGTCATGGATTGCGAAATCAAGTCAGAAGTATGATATACAAAGTAGGGATTGCGAGATCAAGTCAGAATTATGAGATATAAAGTCAGGATTGCAAAATAAACTCAGAATTGCAAGAGGAAGTCAGAATTGTGATATACAAAGTCAGAATTATGAGATAAAGTCTGGTTTGCAATATAAAGTCAGAACTGTGAGATATAAAGTCAGAATCACAAGATATAAACGTGTAAATTGTGCGAAAAAAGTAAAAATTGCAGGATATAAAATCTGAATTGTACATTTGCAAGATTTAAAACCGGCAGTTCTGACAAGTTGAAATTATGTCAGTTCAGACCTTTATATCGCACAGTTAATTTTTTTGTTCTTTCAGAATTTATGAGTTTTCAGAATTTATCTTGCAATTTTGACTCGATAAATAAAGGCCTTTTTCTTAAATTGAGCCAGAAATCACATTAGAAAACGGATTGTAAACATAGCTATTGATGAATGATCAACAGTGATGATGTCATCATAATAATATTTATTACGTAATATTTGCATACTTAATTGTGATCAATCATCTTTCTTACCTCTTTGCATACTGAATTTGTGTAGTTGCCAAAATGTTGCTAAATTAGGTCAATTCAATATGCAAATAGACCTTAGAAAGAAGCCCAATAGTGACTCAGCATGCAAATAAAAGGATTGTATCATCATTGTTGTTAAAAGCGTGTTATTTATTTGTGTTTGAGCATGAGAACTTCTACACTGCATGAGCGAGATCTTTTTCTTTCTCCTCCTCCCCGCTTCCTCCTCTCACTTTTCATGGCCCTTGTTTCATGGAAAAAGACATTTGAACACTGCAGGCGGATTGTATGTTTATTTATTCGAAGATATTTATGCTGGGAAAGACGCTTTGAAGGTGTTTGCTTACGTTCCCCGGTTTCCTTGTCTAAGCATTCTTTCTGAGCGGGTTGAGTGTTCATGGCTTCAAAGATACTGAAGTGCCATCAGGAGATGACTGTTTGATCTCCTCCAGATGCCAATAATGTTGCCTTTTCCTTATTCTGGGCTTTTGACGTGCAATTATTCATAATTAGGCAGTTAAGTGTTTTCAAGCTGTGTTTAAAGTCAACATAAAGTCAGAATTGAGTCTATGTACTTTCACATTCTTGGTTTTATTGCCGACTATTAATCAGGGCACATTCTACTTATCTTTTAACAGATTGTCATGAATGCTGCAGGGTTTTTTTTTTAATGTTTTATTTGGAAAGCGCTGTGTTTTGGCATTTTATCTTGACTTTAAAGGAATAGCTCACCCAGAAATTAACATTTGCCAAAAATGTATTCAATCCAAGATTAGGATGAGTTTGTTTCTGCATCAGATTTGGAGAAATGTAGCATTGCATCATTTTCTCACCAATGGATCCTCTGCAGTGAATGGGTGCCGTCAGAATGAATAATCCACAATAATCCATAATTACACTTCCTTCAGTGAAAAAGTGCATCTCCTGTTGTCTCTCACATCAAAATCCAACCACATATATTTTTTGGCTTGTAAACGGTGCTTGATCTGTGCAGATTTCTCTCCTGATTCAGACCAGAACACTTTTTCACGTTATTAAGGATTATATACTTTTATTACAGTAAAAAACGTCTTGATGGATTTGTTTCAGCTTTTGTCTTCTCCATGTTAACTGATGGACTGGAGTGCTGTGGATTACTGTGATGTTTTTATCAGACTCTCATTCTGACGGCACCCATTCACTGCAGAGCAAGTGAAGCAATGCTACATTTCTCCAAATCTGATGAGGAAACAAACTCATCCTGATCTTGGACGGCCTACGCCGAATGAGTGAATGGAAATGGAGCGCTTGTGGTGGATGTTATGGCAGCCGTTTACTTTGCGTCGCTTACAGGAGAAGGAAAGAAAATACTCCTGTGCGGTGACTTTTTCTGCTGGATGGCAGTCAGCGTTTGATCTCGTGCAGCTCTAGGCCAAGGCAAACAGCAGGAGACGCCGAGGTTATTGCATTTTCGTGTGTAAGGTATGTTTCCATATAAACCGCTGCAGAAAACGTATCCAAACTGACATTTTGCAAGCCTTAGCACAGTCTGGGGAATATTTGATTTATTTATTTAGCACTGTGGTTTGTATTAATTGAATACCTGTGTTTTAATTAGTTGTTTCATGACGAGGCATTTGGAAAAACTTTGCAATCAAAGTTAAAATGTTTGTTGACCAAATATCACAGTACGAGTCATTTTATATCAGAATAGTTATTTTACGTGATGTTCATAGAAACAACGGATTGTGTGTGAATTAAGCAATAGTTATTTTTGCATAATGCAACGAAGGAAAATCTTTTTTATTTGGAAAAACTCAGAAGATGAGATTATTCACAATACAAATATGATGAGTCTGACATTAGTGTAAAAATAGCTTCAGATGATGAAACACTTGAGTTCAAAACAATCAAACTAATATTATAAAGCAGTGTATAACACATTTTTATATTTTTTTTTTCAATGCATGCATGTTTCTCTCAGATTGATATTTCTGCTTTTGTTCAGCTGATTGCATTAGATTTCCGAAATATATATAAATGTATATAATATATAAATGTACAATAAAAATATAAATAAAAACACATTATTTAATGATAGTAATAATAAATACATATGTCCAATTATTTATATATTTATATAAATATTTAAAATAAATGCAATTAATTAATAAAATTGTTATAAATATATTAAAATATAAAAATATGTAAAATATATAATATAAATATATGTTTATGAATATTTATATTAAATATTTATATAACAAATATTAATATAAACATTAATCAATGTTAATATATTTTAAAAACAGTATATTTAATACTTAATTTAATAATATTAATAATAAATACATATGTACACTTATTTACATATATAAATAAATGTATTAAAATAATTAAATAATTATATATTTATATGTTGCACTTTCTATATATATATATATATATATATATATATATATATATATATATATATATATATATATATATATATATATATATATATGAAGAATTTAAATTATAGAAATAATAATAATAATAATAATAATAATAATAATAATAATAATAATAATAATAATGTGTGTGTATATGTATGTATGTTAGGTTAGGGTTTATTTAAATATTCATATTATGTTTATATATTAAGTTTAAACTGGTCTAACCAATATTATAAAGCAGAATCTCAGACCATCACCCAAACTCTTAATAAGTATGAAAGTGAGTAATAATGTGCTTTGTAGTTTTTCCATCAGTTTTCCTGCTGTGTTTTGCGATGCATATTGTTCGTAAGTCTCTGCGATTGATATTTCTGCTTGTGGTATGTTACGGGGGATTATAGACGCTGTTATTCTGAATGTTTGATCACAGAAAAGCCTGTGTTTCTTTGCTCAGGTGCTGCAAACAGACACTCGGGCTCGTAAATCTGATAATTCAAACTCTAACCGTGTCGCTTTCAGACGTGGTGTATCAGTGTTTGCTTATGTAATAATGCCTCAAAGAGATTCCTTTTGTGAAAGCCTCAGAAACCTCATCCTTTCTCCACATTCCCCCAGACGGACGGCCACAGACAGACACCCGAAACCCAGCTTCCTGTCTGAGCCTTAAACAAACACCGAGCCAGAAACAAACGACACGAATCTTGTGCATTTTCACACAATGCATCTCTTTCTTTAGTGTTCATTTAGTCCGTTTTTTAATTAAGTCTTAGTCCTGTGTCTTTTTTTAGTTAATAGCATGTTTAGTCAACCTGTCCTGTTTTTGTTTTAGTTGATTAAAAGCTCATTTCAGGCAGTCAGTGCATTTGTTGTTTGTTCATTAGTCTGGTAATTTAAATGAACTTGGATTAAAAGATCTAAAAAAGATTTGGGACTAAAATAGCACTCATGTTATATTGCACTTATTTCTCATGTGATATTTCTTTACTATTTTAATGGAGTTAAATAATAGATGCCCCAGCCAAGTTTAAGTCTGGACCAATGTCCAATGTCGGCTTTTATACCATTGATTGGACAAACAAAATCAACAAAAAACTGCATTATTTGCATGTGCTTTAAAGCCTTGCCTGTTAAACATTTAATTTGTGTGCTGTTCTGAAATGCTGTCCTTAAAACCGTTGAGAGAAAAAACAGATGCGTGCCTGTACTGAATATTATATGCATGTAGCTCTTATGCTGTGTTCACACCAAGCGCGAATATAGTGTCTGGCGCGAATGATTTCAATGTTAAGTCAATGCAAAGGCGCGTTTATGTGCATCTGGATGTCTCACGGCGCGAACGAGGCGTTTAGTGCGGTGCAGAAGACGCGATTTTGCCTCATTCGCGCATCTAGTTTGTCCGAATGACGCGAATTGACGCTGGAATTGAGCGTTTCGCGCGATACGCGTGTTAGGCGCGAATGGTGCTTTTGTGCATTTAAGTGTTTGACGCGAATTCGCGCCTGCCGCCCGAGTTGAAAATTTTGAACTTTGGCGGATACATGATGACGGAGCTCCCGCTGATCGCATGGAGCTCATCTCTGAAATCGGCGAAACACATTTGTTTAAATTGACGCTGTCTTTATAAATAAACCGCATATTTGAGTTTAAAACAACTACATTCTCACCTGAAATACTTTTAAAACTACATTTCATGACACGATGACAGTAATATTTTGAAAATTATCCGAATAAAATGGCGGCCGAAAATGCTGCGTGAACTCAGCTAGCAGAAGCCCCCCCATGACGCCAATTCACGTTTTTTGCGAAGTTAATTTAACGCGCGAATGAAGCGAATGATCTCAAAATGTTCAAGCGGTAAACTAGACGCGAATTTGACACTCTGTTCACGTTTGGTGTGAACACAGCATTAAAGTGACAGCAGTCTAATTGTATTAACCATGTTGCCGCTTGTCATTAAAGGGAAAGTTCACCCAAAAATGGTAAGTCTGTCATTATTTACTCACTCTCATGTTGTCCCAAACCTGTATTCATTTCTTTCTTATTCTGAACGCAAATTTTTATTTTATTTTCTGTAACCAAACAGTTGCTGGTCCCTGTTAACTTTGATAGAAGGAAACAAAATACTATGGACGTCAATGGGGACCAGAAACTGATTCTTCAAAATAACTTTTATGTTCAACACAAGAAACTCTTTCAGGTTTAAAATAAATTGAGCGTGAGTAAATTATTAATTTTCAGAAGTTTGGACTTGATTAAAGAGAGAGAACCTGTACTACGTCTATAAATGTATATTGATTGTCATAGAATTGATGTATCATGATATTTTTGGTATCGTGAGCCGTGTATCGTATCGTATCGTATCGTATCAAGAGGGTCTCTGTGAAATTACATGTTTGTCAATGTTTTCAGATCATCAGTGCTTTTATTTTGCCTGCGTTGAAGATTAATTAAACACAACTCAGAAAATATGTTCTTCTTTTTTTTTTTGTTGTTGATGCAAATATAGAGAAGTTAAGTTTTTTTAATACTAAATTGTAGTCTCTGTTGTCCTCTTCAATATTCAATGCTGATATAGTCACAATTAGTGTGTGATGTTCTCAGTGTCGTCTAGTCTCAATCATTGGCAAAAAAAGGTTTGTCTTTGTTAACAGAATTAACGAGTAAGGCTGCTTGAAGCTTGCACATTGCTGCATTCAGAAACGACACACTTTTGTGAAGTGTTGAAGTTGGAGGCGTTCAGAAACGGTGAGAACTGGATATTCCTGTGACATAAGAAAAGCAGGAGTGAATGGAAGCAGATTTCTCTCCCCGTTCTGGACCTCTAGCTCGCACATGTGTAGGTATCGCTATTATTCAAGCCATAAAACTACACGGCCACATCTGAAAGTGGTTAGCTGCCGAAACTCACCGGCGGCTTCAAAGCGCGGGGTTGGGGCTGCAGTCGGAGCAGAATTCCTCTCGGATCGGGAATAGCTGCCGAATGGGCCTTTGTTAGTTTGGACGCACTCGCTCCATCAAAAGCCACTTCCAGATGTGGCTCCACCGCAAGAATCAAATGTTTAAATCATTATCTTTCACGAGGCATTTTGGGATTGAAGCAGTCCTGTGTTTTAAGAGAAGCTCTCGGGTTGGTCTTTGAAATTTAGGCACTAACAAAATGTGATTTGACTGTTTATGAAGCACAGACACCATAAACCATAGCTGTCGGTGTTGTGGGGTAATTCGTGAAGTAACTAGCGACGCTGCTAACTTGTTAGCATTTTGCAGTATGGAGAGTTGGGAAATGAGATTGATTTCAATGAGTCAGTGTGTTTGGGTTTCCTTCATTTGACTGCTATTTGAAATGATTTTAGGATTCCCAAAAAAACAGATCAACTGATTCATTTGATTCGCTGCTCAGATGAATCTGCATTTTTTTTTTTTGTTTATTGATGTACGACTATCAAATAATCACTCGTTTTTTTATCTGAATTGTTTAATACTGTTGGTCACTTTAAATGAGAATGTAAATCGATTGCCTTTATGTCATATCAATATATGTGTATTAATGTATATGTGTATAAATAAATATCTAATAATATATTTAATTACATAATATAATAATAAATAATTAATTATTGTGTATATATAGATGTATTTATAGAAATATACTATAAATATAAAATAAAATTAATGCATGTATATTTACATTTTATATATATATTGATTTATAATTATATGAATGTAAATGCATATGTATAAATATTTTATTTTGTAATATATATGCGATCATGTAATATAAAAACAAAATCAACATAATAATAATATAATAATAAATGTATGTAAATATATAAATAATATAATAATAAATACGTATTTACCTAATAACATTTTATTAAATGAGCATAAATATATGTAAATGTATAAATAAATGTATAAATAAATGTATTATATTATTGTTAAAATATATATATATATATATATATATATATACACATACATATATATATATATATATATATATATATATATATATATATATACAATAAATATATAATGATAGATGTGTGTGCTTACATATATATATATATATATATATATATATATATATATATATATATATATATATATATATATATATTAGGGCCGGGACTCGATTAAAAAAATTAATCTAATTAATTAGAGGCTTTGTAATTAATTAATCGAAATTAATCGCACTTTAATCGCAGATAAATATTTGACCTGAGAACAGTGAGAAGTAATTTTTTTCACATGGATTTATAGTATACCATTGAATAATGACTGAATAGATAAGCTTAAGCAACAAAATATTGTTTATTTTTGTTCAACCAAGTCTAGCAGACCAGTGCAATTTTTGCCATGAAGTGTAGCTATAGCATATTTAGAAACAATTTAGAAATAGTACATTTCAGAAATTCAGGAAGCTTATAGGTGCTGGAACCTTCTGTAAAGTGTCTTTTAAGTAAAACACAATACTGTCAATTACATTCAGAACATTGGAAACACTGACTATTAGAAAACATCTCTCTGTTGCTTCAGAGGCCATAACATACTAAGTCCAACTCTCAATAACCTTAAACAATAAAGAGTTCAACATAAACTGTTGCACCAACAAAATAATACATAGTTCAACATAAAGTGTAAAGTCCACGCTAGCTGCTATATGTTTTGTGTTGAGGTGATACTTGAGACTCGATGTGCTGCTGCGCTGATATGCGAACGCTAGTTGGTGCTTCAGTATAATCGGTCCGCCGAAACGCATCCAGTGAGAAACGTTCCGCGGTGCAAAAATAAGTTATTAAAAATGCGGGAATTTTTTTTCTGTAATTAATTAATCTTAGTTAACGCGTTATTTTTTGTGTAATTAATTAATCTCAATTAACGCGTTAAAGTCCCGGCCCTAATATATATATATATATATATATATATATATATATATATATATATATATATATATATATTTTTTTTTTTTTTTTTAAGATATATTTACATATATTAGTGGCTTGTATTGTAGCTACTGTCAGTATCTTGACTGTAGATGAATTAGAGACTGGAGCTGGTTTTTCAGTCGATTACTGTCTGTTGTGGTTCTCAGAACAGCCACAGACTCTTTTCTGAAGAAACGCGGGCATCTCATCACGAGACGAGGACTGGATGAGGGTTTGAACGGCCTGAAAGACGCCACTGTTTCGATTTCTATCCTGAAAACAAACGGTTTCTCTTTTCTCTCAGTGACTTCCTCCACAGGCAGCGTGACTTCAAACGTCTGTCTGCTGTTTCACGCGCTGTTGACCTGCAGAAATAAACATCAAACTCCTCCTTTACTGATTCAGACGGATATTTAACCCTGCGCCTGTCTGAAGGAGACAGGTCATATGGAGGGAGCGTTGTGTTCACGCTGTGTTGTTTCAGAGGCGTTTAGAAACCCAAGATGCAGTAAACTTGACCTTGTTCAGTCTCCAGAGACGTGTGGAGGTGTTTTTCAGGACGCACTCCACATCTTCTCCTGTGTGTTGATAGGGGTCTGTCTGATGGTATCAGTCCTGTATCAGCACGTCTGAACTCTTCACCTCGTTCTCATTCTCCAGGTTTACATGTTTGGGAAGTGCTCGGTTTTCCTGTTTCTCCTCATCATTGTTTCTGTGCCAGCTCTATCCAGTGGTTTCTTAAAAGTCTCTCTGTCTGTTACAGCTCTTGATGCTTTAATGGTGAAGTGTGCAGTTGTGTATATATATCTTATATATATATATATATGTAAATCATTCAACGGTAAAAATTTTATATACTCCCATGTCAAATTTTACATTTTATATTCAGAATTTCAATGACGAACTCCAAAGCATCCACATTGGAGGATGTACATATTAGATTTAGTTTGTTAATTATTTGTATAAATATAAATCATTCAGTGGTGAAAATATATATCAACATAGTTAAATATGAAGTATTTTGTGTCTGTAATGTATTTTGGATGCTTATTGAAGTGTGGCATCATTAGCTTAGCAATGTTTTACTGTCAAATTGTGTTGAAATTGATGGTGAGTTGACTTTATTCTGTTTTAATCAGCAGTGTTTGGAGGTCGTCTGTGTTTGCTGTAGACAGCTGGGTTTAGTCTAGATTTTGTCACGGTCTTGCGTTTCATAGTAAATATCTCTGGAACGGGGCGGTGGAGAACAGGGAAGGTGGAGACCTTTGATCTTTGTGTGTCTGGGCTCCTCAGGGTCTCCCGAGCGCAGCTAAGATCAGATCATTATCTGTATTTTTGACTAGGGTCCGGTAAAAATATACAGTTTTCTTTAGACATTTACCTGACGAGCAGAAATGTGTAAGATAAGACTTGTTTTCAGAGAATATATCTGAATTTTTTTATTTTGTTTTATTATTTTATTTTTTACAAAATGTATTTATTATCATGTATTTTAATTTTATAATTTTTATTTATTTATTAATTTAATTATTTTTTTATTTTACATTTTATATTTAATCGTATGTATTATTTATTTCATTTTAATCATTTTTTATCGGTTTTATTGTTTCACTTTATTTAAATTTTTGATTTCATTTATTACTTTATTATTTATTTCTTTTTTACTTTATTATTTTATTTATTATTTCTTGTGAATCTGTTTATATGGATGATTCATTTCAGTGAACTGGGTTAAGAAAAAAGATTCTCTGATTGATTTGCATCTCTGTATTTTCTGTATTTAAATATTTTGTTACATTTTGCTATCACATGCATTTTGTGCCAGTTAAATGCAGTTTTGATTGCAAAAAAACATATTTTTAAAACATTACTTGATTGATACATATTTAAAATGTTTTAGTTTATTATAGTTAACTGCAGTTTGACTTGTAGGTTAAGTTCCAGTAAAGTACATGAATAATTTATGGACAAGCTGAACCTTTATATATATATATATATATATATATATATATATATATATATATATATATATATATATATATATATATATTTTTTTTTTTTAAATATGTTATTTTGTTGCATTTATTTTTAATTTGTTGTTGTATTTTATTTGTAATTTTTTTTAATTTTAATTTTATTTCTTTTGGTGAATCAGTTGAACTGAACCGGCTTAAAGATTCATTGATTCATGTGTTTTGTTCAGTTATGCTCTTCACTGTATTTTAAGTGTAATATCAGTGCCATTTATTGTCGTAACACACTAGAGTTTCAGAGTAGCTTCCTGCCAGTGATCTTCATAAACAGGTGATGGATGAGATGAACCTTCACCTTAGTGTTATCAGGAAGCCACCGCAACAATGAGATGTATCTACATCCACAGTCTCTTCTTCATGACCTCTGTTTATATTCCTGCGGTTTCATCGTGTTGATCCGTCCGTCCGTGTGCGGTTAACACCAGGGGTCCGTTGGCTCCACTCCCATCTCCAGACGCCTTCACTTCCCGCGGAGGAGCATGTGTGTATTTTTAGGAACGGGTCAAAGTTGACCTGCCGGTGACCCCTGGCCGATGTTACGGGCGTGAGGAACTTCACGTCTAGGATTTGAGCCTGTTTCTTTGTGTGTGTGTGTTAAAGAGATGAGGCAATAGAGAGATAACACTCGTATGTCAGACACTCTCCAGAACGGATACGGGTCAAGCTCTTAAAGGGCTTTTAATCTGCGGTGCGATCAGACGCCATGCGGTTGGATCTTATGATTAAGGTGGCACAATTTCTGAACTCCAGACTCTTTCATTAGATGTTGTGTAGGTGTAGAATACATTTTACTGGCCAAAATTATGAATGAAGTACTAGTGTACTGGATATAGTGACTTTGGAACGTGCAACACATAGTGGAAAGTTGCATGCTACTATTGCATGTTTAAACCCTCCATTATGTTTAAAGATGCATTTGTTCATCAAAGTAAAATTGCATTTCACAGTTGTTCCGCCATATATATCTTCTCCTGTTGAATTTTCAGATTTCACTTAAAAATGCATCAGATTATGGAAGTAAAATGTGTTGAAGGCACTTCATGTTGGTTCATGGAAGACTAGTTCCCCCAAAAAATCATTCTTTGGTAAATCATAATTATGACATTTGAGTTCAAATTATGAGATAAAAGGTAATTCTGAAATTAAAAATCATGTCAGATACAGTAATTAAACTTTTGTCCTAATTATCACTTAGTGTCATCATTTTGACTTTGTTATACTTACGACTTTTTATGTCAAAACTATGACTTGTATGACTTTTGGTCGCATTATTATGACTTTTTTTTCAACTTTTAATGTCATAATTAGAGATTACGAGATTATGTCATACTAAGTCATAATTATGAGATATAAAAAGTTTACTTCTATGTCATAACTATGACACATAATAATAATGACTTTGTATCATAATTATGACTTTGACGACAATTATGACTTTTTCTCTAATTATTTTTTGTTCCAATTGTTAATTATGATTTTCACATCATAATTATGACATTACTTTTTAATATCATATTTTCAACTTTTTATCTCAAAGTTATGACTTTGTCATGAAGATAGTGTCTCAACATATGACTGAGTCATAATTATGAGATAAATTTGGAATCATATAAAAAGTTAAACAGGAGGTCAAAATTATGGCGTACATAATTATGAGATAATTACGACTAACTTTTGTCATAATTAGGGTTTTGTATCTCATAATTCTGACTTTGCAACATTATTATGACTTAGTATCTCAGTTTTTCAACTTTTAATATCATAATTCAATTATTGAATAAATACTTTTCGACTTTTTGTTACAACTTACATTTTATCTCATAATTACTACTTAGAATATCATAATTTTGACTTGTCATATTTACTTTTTTATATCATACTTTAAACTCTTTATCCAATAACTGTCTGTTTTTATTGATTTATCAAAGCATGGTTCCACATTTAGAGAAGAAGCCAATGTGATTTTCAAGTAAAAATACAACCAGTTACGTTTATTTTTTTTTTTAAATAACTCGAGCAATGTAGTTGTTTGACGTTCTAGAATAACTAAGCTGGATTTACTCAATTTAAACCACACCGTCTCACTGAACTCCGTGTCTTGTGCTCATACTAACCTTTAAATATTACACACAAACCACACTGAAAGTCTGAGAAAGTGTTCTGCAGCTCCCATTTAAGAGCGGCCCGTAAAAGCTGTTTGAGAGGTGCTGCTGAGGTTCAAGTGTGCGGCACATTTGCGGTCCCAGGATGAGGAGGGGCTGCTCATAAAGACATCTGCTAGAGGTTTCAGAGAGGCTCTCTGGAGGATTTCGGGATTTAGAGAGAAGGCCTTGTACTGTAGGGCTAGGAGTCAGTTAGCTAGCTGTGTGTAAGTGGCTCAGAAACAGCCGAATGTATTTAGAAAACGATGTAAAAATGAAATCGTGTGAACATAAACCACTCTGGATTCACTTGATTTTCTCTGCACAAGACTGACTGCAACGAGACAAAAACCAGGGAACTAGTGAGATATTTTCAGTGAAACAATTGATGCATGCAGATTGGGATCTGCAAATGCCTTTTATGTGCATTTGTGTGCAAGTGTTTGTCATAATATTGATAATGCCATTATTATCTCATAATTACGTCTGAGTATCTTGTAATTGTGACCTCAACTTTTTATCTTATGTGACTTTGGATCTCATAGTCATGACTTCGTATTTTAATAATCTTAGCCTTTTATGTCATAATTGTGACTTTTTACCTCATAACTATGATTTAGTATGTCATAAATTTGACTTTTATCTCATAGTTGTCACTTAGTGTCTTAGTAAGTTGCTTTTTATCTCATAATTGCTCAAAGCTATAGTAACCGATCTGAATGCGCTCACGGATTCGGTAACATCTGTGAGGAAATGTGCGATTTTACCAGGACTTATTTAACTTTTACAACAACGACAAACAGTTTTGGTTCACTGCAAAACTCAGACAGCTACGTCAGGCCAAAGAAGATGACTAGAGGAGTGAGGACAGAGTCTTCTCCAAAACAGACCAAAGAAACTGATCAGAGTGGCTAAGAGGAACTACTCCGAAAATCAGAGAAGATCAGAGTTTCATGCCAATGACCCTGCATCAGTTTAGAAAGGACATCACCAATTACAATTACCTGTCTGACAGATAGGCAACAGCTAGTGGGACTGGGGAAATTCATGCCAAACAGCTGTGCACTGTCAGTATTGGCGCCCCCCAGGGATATGTGCCCTCCCCGCTTCTCTTTTCCCTTTACACACATGAATGCACCTCTGAAGAGCTGCCGAATTTCACAGATGACTCTACAGTCATTATCCTCATCCAGAACAGAGATGAGTCTACTTACAGAAAGAAGGTTAATTAATTTTTGCAACTGTTTTATTAAATTAAGAGCTTAAACCAGAGATTGTGAGTAAATGACAAGAAATTTCCTCGAGAATCTGAACACCAGAAGCGTTTGGCCTGTAGCTCGTTTGATGAAATGAGTCTAATTTTCTCCAGCAGTGTTACACTTTCAGAGGAAGCAGATAAGCGCAGGAATGGACGAGCTGAAATAGTCGATCGGGTCGTCGGTATTCCAGTAGGGCCGTGGCTGAGATTAGCGAATGGGAGCTTTGGACAAGTCTAGGAGATTTTCTGTGATTTACAGGCCTGGGGAACTTCAAACGTCTGGCCGAGCCTCTGACGCAGATGAGCGAAGAAACTCGCTTCACAGCTGTTGTTCCTGATGCCTCTGGAGCGCTTCATGTCCTGCCAAGAAAACACTGTGCCTCTGCCTCACATCTGACCTCAGGGTGAAAAGTCTCCCGGCTCTGGAGTAAAAGCCCTTCGGCCATCTGTGGCACACTGGTGCAGTGTTATTCATCAGCACGCTCCCCGAAACAAAGCACATCAATGAAATGGAACTTAGAGATGCGTGCATAACTTATTTTTAATATAGTCTCTGAATGCTTAGCTTTTTCTTTCTGTGATTTTGTATGCATGCTTAAATGCTACAAATGAGCAATTTTGCAATAGTCGTCTTTTGTTTTTTTGACCGATCTGACTGATTCTAGGAAGTGCGAGTCTCCTGTGTATTCTTTGTTAGCTAGAAGCCAAGACCAAAGCAGAGATTACAACATTAGTGAGATACTGTGGATGCTTCGGGACAAGAGCTGACCGCTGGATCTGAGCACGTTAATGAGATTGTGTCAGGGACGTTATTGTCCGACTCTCACTACACAGCTAGATGTACTTCAACTACTGTCTTTCACACACTGGCAACACATTCATACACTACTGTTCAGAAGTTTGGGGTTAACTAAGTTTAGTGTTCCTGTAGCTCAAGTGGTAGAGCATTGCGTAAACAAGCGCAAGGTTGGGGGTTCGATTCCCTGGGAACACATGATAGCGAAAAATTGATAGCTTGAATAAAAGCGCCTAAAATGCATGAATTTAATTTAATTTTTTTTATTTAATTCGATGTTTTTGAGTTCGTTTTCTTTTCGTCTTCAGAGTTTCGTCTGCTCACCAATGCAGCATTTATTTAATTAAAAATACAGTAAAAATTTTGAAATATTATTACATTGTAAATAGCTGTTTTCTATCTCAATATCTGTTAAAGTGTAATTTATTTCTGTGATACACAGCTGTATTTTCAGCATCATTTCTTCAGTCTTCAGTGTCACATGATTCTAATATGATGATTTACTGCTCAAGAAACATTTCTGATTATTATTAATGGTGAAAACTGAATATTTTTATGGAAACTGTGACTCATTTTATTTTTCATGGTTCACAGATAAATAGAAAATTTTAAAGAACAGCATTAATTTGAAAATAGAAATCTGTTGTAACAACATAAATGCCACTTTTGATGTGTTCATTTCTTACTATCTTAGAAATTTGAAGCCACTCTGTAAGAAGCAGACAATAAAGAAACCAGGGCCGGTTTTTTCCCCAGCTGTGGATTGGAACCAGCTCTCTCTTAATGAAGCATATGGCCCACACATTGCTGCTTAAAAAGGGCCTCAGTGGGTAATGGCATTATGGGTAAAATACCATGTGTTAGTCTTTAAAATGCAGAGGGCGGTCAGATCTGCAATGCATCTGTTGTGCTGGGTGGTAATGAGTTCACAGACATGTGACTTTAAAGAAGGCGGATCCGTTTGAAATCGATACAGCTAATTGGATTCTAGAAAACATGTTTGGACCCGCCTCTCGGAGCTTCTCATTGGTCGATTGCACGAGTGTGTTTCGATCTCATTTAAATTTCATATCAACTGCATTTGTTTTTTTACAAATTAAAATATATTTTAAGGGAAATAAATTACTAATTGTTACAAATTAAAAGTTGTTCAAATTAGTTATGTGAACGCACTAATGTTCCACATTTTGCTTTTATTCATGAAAGATGCATTAAATTGATCAGAAGTGCCAGTAAATACATTTATAACATTAAAAAGGATTTCTATGTCGAATAAATGCTGATCTTTTCAACTTTATATTAATCTGTGAATCCGGTTTCTGCAAAAAATTTGCGCGGCAAAACTGTGTTCAACACTGATAATAATCAGAAATGTTTCTCGAGCAGTAAATCGTCATATTTTCATGATTTCTGAAGATCATGTGACACTGAAGACTGGAGGAATGATGCTGGAAATACAGTTTTGATCACATAAA